>NW_015114983.1:28432-35054 GCF_001443285.1 Poecilia latipinna
CTTTGATTCTTCCATGCATGTTTGAGAAATCCTTTAATCTCCATGGCAACCATTCAGCTGTGAAAAATGCCGTGTTGGACGTAGCCCCGCCTTCAACGCGCAGTTCCTCCCCAACCAGCTCCTTCAGACTAGCCAGCAGCAATTAGCAAACATCTGGTGGAACTGCTGAGCTAAACGAGGTAAAAACGTAATGAAAGGGTTAATAGAGGAGTGATGATGGGATGACTTCCTGAAGGCGGAGTTTCAGAAAGAGCAGAAGGTTTTAAAGAGACAGACGCCCAATTTCAAGGCATTAAAGTAGGAAGTAAATTTTCTTTGAAATAATAATTAATATATTCAGCTTGTTTTTAAACTGAAGGTAATATAATTACTTAATTATGCTATAAAATGGCTCCATGTGCCTGGAAAACAAAGTTTATACCACCCTTTGAGACTTTCATTTGTATTTTCTTCTACGTATAGATTTGGTGAGATGCATGCCACACTTTCCAGATTATTCACACTAATTTACTCCTTTTGTTTATTATGTAGAGTCTTGACTAAGTTTTCCTGGTTTTACTGCTTTTAAATGCAGGAACTTGCAGGCGGTGTAAATACTTTTGCATCCTCAGGGGTGTTTTATCCTCCTGCCTTTTATTATCCAACCAGCTCTGAGTAACTGGAATCATTATGTAGTTCAGGAGGTGTCGGGCCAACACTGTCTGTCCAAGTTGGCGCAACACCAGAACTCCTGACTGCCAAACACTAATGGCCTGGCTGCTTATCTCCGCTGCTCTGAATTACCCGAATATTAAACTGTTTTCCAGGAAGTCTTATGGTGAAAGATGAGTTTTTGTAGAATTTCTAATAAAATCTTGTTGCACTTCTACGTTACGCCGTGAAACGCCAACCTGCACCTCTGGCACGCCATCACACACATTCCTCAGATTCCCGGTCTCTGTCCAGTCGGTGATCTGGGCGGTTTGTTGTGTTCAGGATCATTTCTTCAGAATGTCAGCATGAATGTTTTCTCTTTTGACGTGAAAAGGAAGTTTTTGTGTTGACGTCTGTCTGTCACTCGGATCATTTATTCACCTGATGGCTCCTGTAAGAGCTACAGGAATGCTGCAGAGCGAACTTTCAGCTGCGGCATTGAGACGCTGAAACGTGTCTGTCAGGCTGATGTGACTTTAAGTCATCGATCAGCCGGCGATCAGTTGGTCAAATGTACAAAAATCTGATTGATTATGGATTACAAAATTAAAAAAAATGTGATGTTTTGTTATTTAGCCTGAAGAACAGCGTTAGGGATGGTCATATTTTCACCATTTCATTCATGCGTTAAACTAAATATTTAATTTACAAACTAAATATTTAGCAAGAAAGCAAGACATTTATTTTGGAATTAAATGTTTTGTTTAGTTATTGGTTCTTAGCCAATATTAGCAACCAAATATTTAGTTGGTAAATATTCCAACCAACATGTTGCTAACACACGTCTAACAATTAACTAAATACTTGGCAACCAAACTAAATGGGTAGTTCAGCTGCTAAGTACTTAGCACTAGTGCTAACACATGCTGGTTAGCAATAATATTTAATATACTTGGCAACTAAGCAGAACAAAACATTTAGCCCCAGGGTAAATACTTTAGACTACTTTTTACTTCTTGTACTTAAGTACGTTTCAAAACTTGTACTTTTCTACTTTCATTTCAGTAAAACAGTTAAACTTTTACCTTTATTTCAGTATTTTTTCATACAAATATTTCTACTAGAGTAGAGAATGTGAGTTCTTTTCTACTTGCATTGTTTTTAACATCTCGGCTGTTTTATTGTCGTCTTTTAAAGTGATTTGGATCAATAAATCTTCAGGGAAACGTCTCAGATTACATAAAGCAATAAAGAGAATCAATTTATGTAATCAGGATGAGGTCAGATTGCGTTCAAATAAAACAAATGTAGATTTTTATTACCTGAGCATCAGATTTATTTCCCCTCACATTAAAGCGCCTGTTTGGCTAAACGAGTTGCAGCAGGGCCCTGATTATGAAGTCATCCGTGTTGCGCAACAATCGACGGGGAAATGATCATTTAATTGCGTTCAGATCCTCGGCACGCCTGGCTACACCACAAAACCCCGGCGGGGATCGGTTCAGCGAACAAACCGACCCGCCGCCGGAGGTCAGGTCAAACCGGACGCAGCAGCGGCTGGACGGCATCCCGGGGAAACCCCTCGGTTTGCAACGACAGCGCTATTCCCACAATTAACCCGGTTTTTAAATGGGAGCATATTCCAGTTATGTTTACACAACACAGAGCGCATTGACTTCATGCCTGAACAGTTCAGAAAGCGACTTTGAGTCAAACTGCTGGGTTAGGCAGACAAAAGCTGGAGGAGGCCATGAGGCTGGACGTGTTTCACAGCAAAGTCAAATGAATCTTTATTGACTGCGAGTTTTTCCTTGCAGCATGTGCGCGTTTGGGTTGTAGCGCAGATTTAATTAGAAACTGCCTGCAGCTGGATGAGGTGATCTCATGTTTCTGCTTTGACTTTGTTTCCCAGACTCTGCGCCTGCAGGTGTTGATCTTCCACAAGACGCAGAAATGAGTGTTACTGAAGTAACGTTTTCATAAAGTTTACTTTTAGGAGTAATGTACTTTTCACTCGAGTAATGATGCTACAAACTATTGATGCTCTTTTGTGTAAAATTTCTGGATACTAAATCCAACACAAGCAGCTTCAGAGAAGAAAGAACAATCGTAAGTTAACCAAAAATGTGCCACAGAAAAACCTTCACACCTCTTACACCAACTTTATTGATTTTGAAATTAATCTCAGAATTTTTCAAGAAAAACAAGAACATTTCTCAGCTAGAAAAGTCAAAAATAACAAAAAAAAAATTAGATTAATTTCAGAAAATTTCTAGAAAAAACTGGAACATTTCTGAAACTGACATGTCAAAAATTAAGAAGAAACTCGGAAGATTTTCAGACTCAGAAATCTTGACGGTGGCATTTCTGAGTTGTAAATCTATGTTTGAAACTCAGAAATTTCAGTCAGGTTTATTTCTGCAGCACACTTCAGTGTTTGGATGGATCTGGACTTTTCTCCAGATCAGAAGCTGTTTGCAGTTTCAGCTTGTCAAATTGTTAATTTTATTTTTTAATGTGACTAAAGGCCAGTGTTTGTTTTTTACTAATATGCTGATGGATGTAAAGGATGGTTTCTTTAATATCCTGACATTGGATGGAAATCCTAATATGCTGTTGCATAACAGCCAGATTTGCTCGTGACCTTTGAACCTGGTTATTGTCCTGAAAACAGATTTTCCTCCATAAACGACTCCATACCTCTGCAGGCGTCGTCGTCTGGATTAACGACCTTTTAACGCCGAGACTCGCCGGGGTTTCATGGCCAGCTTTCGGTTTTCGGCGCCGCCCCGCAGCGGGTTGGTCCGGTGCGTTTCTGACGCGACATCTGTCCGACCCTGAGGATAATCCGCGCCCACGTGGGCTTAGATGGAGGGATTACTTTAAAAATGGATCTGAGCAGAGAGCCGGTGTCCTCTGGTGGATCAAACGTCTTTACATCTGATTTGATCAGATTTTAAATCTTTTCTGCATTTTTTTTTTCTTCCTTCTTTTTTGTTCAGTGTCTGTTAATTCACAGTTTAACATAAAATGCATCAACAACTGAATGTTATAGCAGCAGGAATAAATATAAAAATGGGGGAAAAACCCTGAAGAGGTGCTGGTATTGCTTAGGGAAACGTTCTTGACTAGCCGCCAAAAATGTCTTAATTTAGGAAAATTGCTCCATTTACACCCTATAATTCTCTAAGCCAACAAAGGTAAACTTTTTTTATTTTTGCACTATAAACTTTACATGAGTGAGATGCAAATTAGTGTGTAAAAAGTCAAACCTTTAGTTTTTATACTGAAAGTTTTTGTCCTTAACAGTGGCTGTAAGAAAATCACAGCGTGGTGAAAAAAAAGATTTCAAATTCTCTGTCAGCAAAAATAATTTAAAAAAAGCTAAAATGACTGATTCCTGCTGGAGTGACCGCTGACGTGGTGACAGCTGTGCACATGTTGTTTGTGTCTTAATTATGCATCAGTCTGATCCATTATTAATGAGTGTTAGTGGTCAACCTGCTCCACTGTGGTTTTAACTTATTGATTGTTTACCTGCAGCGACGACTCCTGAAAAACCCTCAGACCAAATGTTGGACCGGTCCTGCTGGACTCTGGTGGGTTTTTTTATTTTCTGCAGAAATTCAGAAACTGGTCAGAAAAGTTTCACAGGTTTTATGTTCCTGTTAACAGACCAACCCAGAGGAATGGGTTAAAATCAGAAGTTTAACACTGTGACTCTGCTGCTAAAAAAAGCTTCACTTTAATACTTTAATTAAACTCTGCTGTCTAGCTTCTCTAATTTATGGCCTCATAAAATGACATGGTGTCTAATGAAAGATGCTGGAAGCTACATGAGCAGAACGAGAGCCAAAAAAGATAAAATAATGTAAAAAGTTTCATATTTCTTGTATCAGAAAGGAAACATTTACATTTATCCATTGCTGGAGGTGGATAGAGTGACCAAGAAATTTACTCAAGTAAAAGTAAAAAGTAGCTGTCCAAGAAATCACTCAAAAAAAAAAAAGTATTTGGTAAAAAATCTACTTAAAGACTCAATAACTGATCAAAACAATAATCATTTCATATTTAAAAATGGCATCACCAGACCGGCCAAAATATAAAGTTATGTGGAAATTTTTGCTGTTTTAAGATGCGCAATGAAAATATTTCATATTTGGAACAAGATCTTGTATCTTAATGAAAAGGTTTGTCTTATTTGAAGTCGACTAGGATATTTTCAGTTGAAACTCGACCAAATTACCTGGTAGGATTTTGTTTTTAGGTGAATAATGGGCAGAGGGGATGTTAATGGTTCGTGTTATTTAGCTGATTTTGCTTCATTGGGTCAGATTTTGTTTTTGCGAAGGCCTGAAATAAGCCAATGTGTGGAAGTCTCTGCATGTTGATGCGGTTAAATACTGGGAGCGATCTGATGGCGGCGAGGCTGTGTGCTGTTTATATAAAAGCTAAGCTAATCCCCTCCAGTTCCTCACCTTGACTACAGTCGCTACTTATGACCTGCTGATATCGTTTTAGGCCAGCGGGAGAAACTCTCTGGATAATTACTAATTCATCAGGTTTTCTGTCATTTATCATGCATATGTTGGAGCTGCTTATTTCTGCAGTAAAAATGGCTGAGCTAAATTTAGACCCACAGACCTAATTCCTTCCTGCAGCTGCATCTATTTTTTTTATACCTTTTTCTTCTCCTGGTTCTTTGATGCTGGATATTTTTATCGTCTTCTGCAGAGCCGTCGCTGTCAGGGGAGCAGCTTTATGCAGACGTGATTAACTCGAGATTACAGAAACCCAGCCGTTGTTCTCCTCTCTCTGGAGCAAAGAAGTGACACGATCTGGAGAATCTTACTGCAAGCTTTTCTGCTTGGCTTGGTTTATTCTGCACACCACATAAGAAATTATTGACAACAAAATAATGTATATTAGTCTATCTGGGTCAGATTTACACACATCTAACCTCAAATAGTCTGAAACTAAATATTTAGCTTTCTTGCTATTTTAGTTTGGAGCTAATTAGTTAGCATCCTCATGAAATGTATTGCTTCAAACCAAATTATCATTCAAACTAAATATTTAGTCTGCCAAATATTTAATATTTAGTCTGAAAAAAACTAGACATGTATATAACGCAAATTATTGCTGTTCTATTTTTCACTAACTTTACAGACGGAAACTCAGAATAAATGTTTGAGTTTATTCTAATTTTTTTATTTTATCCATTTCTACCCTAGATCTTGTTTACATAGATCCTGTTTCTGCATTCATAAACGGCGACTTTAACGGTAACTTCCGACATCACAGCAGCAGAAACTCTGACGACACGTCCGTCCGTCTGCTTCCTCCTGAAGCCAAAATGTTTTACCAGCAGCATTCCTAAGCAATGATGGGTTGGTTGGAAACGCATTTCTACTCATCGTCATCCCCCAAATGTTTCCAGGTCTGGACTTCTGCAGAAAAACGTAGAAATTTCTGATCTGTATGAGCGGAAGACTCTTGACTCATGCATAGATTTTGCTTTTGGTTTCGGCTGTTGCAATTTGAGAAAAGGTGATGATGGCTTGGTTTTTGTTTTGTTTTCTTTACACATCAGGGCATTTGAGATCATAAAACAGCAAAATGGAGAAAATGCATTTAAAAATGTACTTCAAGTAGAACATTTTGGGCTAAATGGGAGATTTTACAAACTGAAAACGCAGAAGATGAGCAGGCAGAGAAAAGAAAGGAAAGACGATGATGGGTTTTTGTCTTGTGTGTTTTTTTTTAAGTTAAATGTATTTGTATAGAAAATTTCAGGAACAAAGCAGTTCAAAGTGTTTCACACCATAAACAAAAAAAATCATAACAAATTATGAAACGAGCAAACATTTACATTTTCTCCAGAACCATCATGAAGCAGAAACACATCAAATGTATTGATCGATTTATGTTTTAAAATCAACTCTAACCAGGTGGGGGTTTAGCCTTGATTTAAAGGAACTCAGGGTTT
>NW_015114983.1:42054-94323 GCF_001443285.1 Poecilia latipinna
TGTTTTTTTACAACACAGACCTGAGACGACAGTAGCTGTGTTTCCATTGGCCAGATAATTGTGGAATTTGACATTTTGAAAAATAAGTGCTTAATGGAGACTAAAAAGGAAAAAACCCTCATTTTTCAACAAAAGGTTCTGCCGCTGGTATGAGGGTTTTTGGTCGTATGAAAATTGGTTTATTTTGCAAATCTCCAGTTGACACTTTCTTCCACATTTCACAAGTCACGCGCTCAACAGCCGGATGTTGCTGCTCACGAAGACGACAGGAAGTAGTTGGAGGATGATGGTTTGATTAATTCTTTAGCTTCACCAGCTGCACACATTGGAAAGACACACCAGTTCTGAGTCATTTGAATGCATTGAATCCATAGCTGTCTTGTAAAAACAGGTTAGTTTCCCCAAAACACTGGAGACGTAGCCGCTACCAAGAAGGCGGAGCTTGATGCTCCAAAGCCTGAGTAAAACATCCGCTGACCATATTTGAGCGCTGAAAAAACGGTTTACATCTGTGTGAGCAGACTTATTCACGTGTGACTTTCTTATTTAATGAAAACACTGGATTTGTGAGATTTTCTGCTTTTCTTTGAATCCTGACAAAGATTTCCACACATTTGTAAAGGAAGCTCAGTTAGTGTTGGAATATTCAAAGATAAACCCTGGATGAGTTCCTGTCTTGTTGGGACACTGAACCTCTAATCCTGGAAATGCTCTTCAGGTGACAGAAGGCCGACTTTGTAACTGTCTTTATGTGGCTCTGAAGGTTCAGGTCAGAGGTCATCACTACTTCCAGATTTCTTTAGTTTCCATCTGAAATAACTGAAGCCGTCATAATCTAATGCAGTTCCTTCGAGAGCTGACGTTTTAAAATTTCACTCTTTTCTTGTGCAATAACGATAAATGAATAATTTTTGACATATCGTAGCTTGTTGATCTGTTCAGATGCAGATGTGTGTTTTGGTGCTTTATGTTGGTAAAATGCTGCTTTCCTTTCCGTTCCCGTTTGGCCTGAAACCGTGTTTCAGCTTTAAGGGTGTCGAGTCGATTTCTGGCTCTGGTCTGCGACTCGTTTGGACTTTTTAAAGTCTCCTCTGGTGTTTGGGTTTATTGGCTGACACAGTTGATGTAATCAGGTGGGTGAAGGTGTGATGATGATGATGAAGAACAGGAACGCGTTTCAAAGGAAATGAATCAAACGTGAAGGAACAAAGTGTGCTGCACGGACACGCAGACGTGAGTCATGTTGAATGTAAGCTGAGGGTGAGATCAACACTTAAGCGTTTGTTTTTAAACGTCCATATCATGAAATATTTTGACCATTAAATGTCTGATCAGCTGCTCTGCTACAATCATGTCTACGGATTTGCATCTCGACTCGCTTCAGTGAACGGTGGAGGAGCAGAAAGTTGACCAGAGTTCGTCCGTCTGCTTCCTCCTAAAACCTAAACATATTTTACAAGCAGCGGCGTTCCCATCCAGCTGGTTTGTGTGTCGGAAACAGATTTTTACACGTGATAACTGACCTGTTTTTAGGTTTTACGCGACTGGAGCAAAACGGTTTCAGTCTCTTGAGTCATGCGTAGATTTAGTTTCTGGTTTCTGATGTTGTAATTCATGAAGAAGTGATGATCTCTTAGTTTTTCGTGTGCAGGCTTGCTCAATACGGCTGAACATATTTCATCAAAATATTTTTGCTATTGTGTCTTTTTTTCTTCTTCTTGGTTTGTGTTGCAACTGATCTCAGATTTCCTCTTTTGTTTCAGGGGAAATTTGTTCTGTTTTGTTCAGATTTAGAGGAAATTTAGCAAAATTTGTCCAGTTAAAAAGGAAAAACGGATCATGAAAGCACAACCTTCTGACCTCAAACTTGAATTTGATGAAACTTTGTAAAAAAAATTTAAATGCAACTTTCCCTAACACCTACTTGCTCAATTAGTTTCTTGAGGGGGAAATAATCTTCTAAATGCGTTTTACTTTCCTCTGTTGTTTTTTTTGCCTTTTTTAATGAAGAGATGAAAACATTTGGACTAATTACAACCACCGGACACATTTTCTCACCTTACAAAATCCTGAAACTGATATTTGATAAGTAGAAGTATTTTTATACTAGATGCTCTGAAAACGTAACTCTTTAACCTTTCCTGTTCCTAAAGCGAATAATTTCAGAAAGTGTTTGCCCCTTTGACTTCTTTCCTTATTTTTAATCACCCTCTACATGTTGATTTTGAGAAAATGCAAATAACTATTTATTATAACCATATGAAAATATTACAATACATCTGTTTGCCTGGAGGGGAAACAAAAGAAATGAGCCTTGATCCCCTCCAGGCGGGACTCGCACCTCGGTTTGGGAAATGTTAACATTATGACATAATGTCCACAAAACTTTCCCAGAACTGATCAGAACGTGTAAATGATTTAATAACCTGGAGGTTAGGTGGCTGTTTATGTAAGCCGTCAGAATAAATCACACGTTTTCCATGTCCTCTGATCAGGTTTGTGCTGTTGTTTGCTTCTGGACAGGTGCGGCTCCTGATTTGCACAGTGGTGCAATAAAACCACAACGCAGGTAAAACCATGCAAATGTATGTTAAACAGAAAAAAACTCGCTGCCCTGCAAAACTCTCAGTAACGTCAAGTTAGGAAAAACTCTGTGCACCTCGTAAAATTCACGTTTTTCATGGAGCTTCCTGCGTAAACTGCAGCAGCTTCACCTGCTGACTGCTGCACCTGCTCAGATAAACGTATATTTGAACTGCGGAGCGTTGTTTGCGCTGTCGGACCGCAGAGCGCGTGCAGAACAAAAGGAGAAGCAGAGCTGAAACCCGACGGCCTCGAGGGGAAACCAGGTGCTGCCCAGTCAAAACACGGCCAAGACTGAAGGACGCCGTCAAAATCTCCATCCTGCTTTCACCCAGAGAAGAGAGCCGAGTCTCCAGGATCAAACCATTTTATTTGTAATATCGTCTTATTTTAAATCTGCATTAAGAAAAAAATGTTCCAAGTATGTTCCATCAGAAAAAAGACATCTAAAGATTTCCTAAAGTATTACATTCCTAGCAATAAATGAGTAAATACACCCTGGTCAATGTCAATTTTAAGTTGCAAATACATTTAAAGAGCCTCAGTGAAAACATGTTTATACGTTCTTAACTCTTTGGTGCAAAGAACTGATTAAAAATCAACTGATTACTGCGCGTTTGTGTAAAGACTGCATGAAAACGGCCCTTTATTTACCCTGTGAAAATGACTCAAATAGTCCAAATAGAATTTTTTTTTCTCCTTTTTTCTGGAAAGCTTCTGTTCATCTTAGAAGGGATGGAAACTCCACGTTTGACCTGTTTTGTGTTTCCATTTTGCTCCTAAGTTTGTTGTATCCTAAAGGAAAATAATGAAATTTTAAGATGTCTCACTAACAAGATATTTACATGGAAAACCTTTACAAAAACCTGATATTGTAGCAAAATTCAAGATGCCACATTGACCGACAGATACATTATTGCAACAGAATGTGAAATAAAATGAAAAATCACCACATCCCCGTGGGGGGGTTCTGTTCGTTTAAGTGCTATTTATAAAAATTTAACAAACCGTAGAAGAAAAAAGAAATTAAAGTTGCTTAAAAATCTCTTCTGCTCTTAATGTAACAAATAAGACACTAATGGTAGAACTATAAACAACCAAAAAGCAAGAAGGAGCGCACAGAGCCGCCATGACGCATAACGACGACAACAAAATGAGCAGTGGTGATTTTTGTACTTATTTTATTTATTCACCTGTTAAATTAATTTAAATTAGTACCAATAAGTCTCTCCTTAAGGATGAATAGTTAATAAATGAATTCATGTCTAAATCATTCATAAGTGTTTATTTTGCGTTAAGGCTACCAAATTAGCCAAATCTGTATTTTAATTTGAAGTTGTTGTACTAAACATTTCATTTGTAAGCACAATAATTTGTTTTAGCATTTAGTCTCATTTTCACCCTTAATTAATGCATAATAAGCAGTTATTTATGACTTGCAAAGTGCTTATAGATGAATTAACATATCTACAAACTGTTTAGTAGCCACCTAATAGAGGAGCCTTGTTGCAAAGTGTTACCTTTTTAATTAAATTGAACAGAAACGTATTCTGTCCTGTTTGTCACAGAAAAGAACTGTTCAAAGGAATCAAATCATTTGTGAGTGTCTCATCAATAGTTGGAAGCTTATGGGACTCCTGACCCGTTTTCATTGGTAATGGTACCCAGTACAGTTCTGGTTCTGGTTCTGGACCTGCATGAAGGCAACAAAAGAGCCATAAATTCCTGTCTGCTCGGATAAGAGTGTTTATTTATTTGAACCTTTGACTTAACGCCTCTGTTTCCTGGTTGAAAGCTCGGCGTGTTTATTGGATGTTGTGATTTTTAAAATGAGCCAAACTGATAGTGGAGGCCATCTTCTGTCTTATCTCAGAGATGCTTTATGGCCGATGGACTTTGATTGTTTTTTTGTGAAATTTGTCATTATTTCCAGCTTGCATGCTCTTGTTTTCTTCCGTTTTTGCAGCGTGTGTGTATTTCTGTGAAGCTCCTGATGCAACTCGGCCTCAGTTTGCTGTGCTGACGGCAGCTGGGTGGGAATGAGGCGGCGGCGTTGCTAGGCCGCATGTTGTTTGCAAACACTGAGGCATAAATGTGAAATGGAAGCTGAGTTGGCACCGCAGTGCATGTACTGGATCAGAACCTGTCAGAACATGGCCGGGTATAGACTAATCGGTTTGGCATTTATTGCATTTCAAGAGGATAGAAATGTAAATTATTTTAAGGTACACCAGGACAGAAATGTTCAATATAATGAGACTGAACTGGGAAAAAATTTAATTTACTTCATTTTGTTCATGAATGCAACTACAAACATAAAATGTTCTGTTTCTATTAGAGCTTCTAGATCAAGCCAATCACTGGGTTATCATCCTGAATCATGTTCATTACAGTTTTTCCATAAAATATTCTTAGATGATGAGATTTCAGTCTCCTCAGTTCTGTCTTAGTTGAGCTGTTTTAGGACGTCTTGTCACTTTAAATCCATGTAAGCTGCTGCTGGCCACTCAACATTCACACGCTGCATGAAAATGGCTGCAAACAGATGTGCATTTACACAACTGTACATCTTTGAAAAGCAGACATGGAGCCTCCTGCACAACCAACCAGAATGCAGAAAATGGTTTCTGGATAGTGAGTCAACAACAAAACACTTGTCTTTTCCAGCAGCCATTGTACAGCGCATGCATAAGTAAATCCAGCCGCCCAAACATCCTGGAATGCCATTCGAGTTGCTAGGCAACTGGCATGGCTGGGGTTGCTAGGTTACGGTGCAACGTGACTGAACAACCAGGATGTTTTTGAATCAACTCATTTTCCAGACACCAAAAAACATGAACTTATTGGTTTGTTTTAAAGCATCTTGTCTCTATTCAGAAGCAGTTCAGACCCAAATGGAAACATAAAAATGTGTAAAATGTGAATTTTGCATAATGGGTTTGCTTTATATGAATAGTTGGTTCCCAGGCCTCTGCAGAGCTGAATGATGCATCCGGAGGACTTGGCTGCTTCTGTTGGGTCAAAACGTTTAGCGATCTTCATTTGGCCTGGCATGATAACAAATGTTCCTGGACGATAATTTGCCCCAGATGATGTATTTCCAATAAACGGTAATATTGTTGTTTTTGAGACCATTTTCATGCAACAATATGGTAATGACATAATAATGCTAGTATGCCCTTCCAGAGACCAATAAGCTTAAAATTGTAATGAACATTTAACCCTGGAACCGGAAGACATTTTAATAATTTAAAATAAACAAAAAATGAAATAAAGTGAATTATGAAGTCTCTGTAAATTAAATTGTCCTTCAAGAAAAAGTCTGGTTGAAACCAAAACATGAGACTTAAGTTTTATCATCCAGTTTTTGGTAGAAAAAGATAAATCATGCAAATGGGAGTTATTGATCTCATTTAATTTATCATTTTTATTTATTGCTTATTGGCCTAAACTTCATTGATATTTAGCGTTAGCTGCTTTTCCACTTTGTTTCACAACCTCAAACATTTATTCTGTGCAAAAGTCCCGGTACCAAATAAAGTCCAAATAAAACCATCTTTTCTCTGATAGTTTTTTACTTTATGATAAAATGCAGAAATATTTTATCAAAACTAAAGCAGCTGCATTGTTTGACAGACTTGCTTCTTATTTTCACATTCCCAGCTGCAGCCGTCGCGCCAAAGCGAACGGACCCGTTATGTAACGGCGTGTTAGCTTTAGCGGCTAACTAGGTCGATACGAGTGGAAGAGCTGGATGTTGACATGCTGGCCTAACGAGGGGATCAATGATCGCTGCGGCACAAACGTGACCTCCTGCACGCCAACACAGGCCCAGATCGGCTTCGGCTTAATTGTTTTGGAAAACTGTGCTTTTTACTTTTGAGTAATTTTATTATGAAGTATTTTTACTCTTAGTAAATTTTTTTTTTTTTTTTTTTTTTCTTTTTTTTTACCCAACGAATGAAACATGTTTTAACCAAAGTTTCAGCAGACACACACCCGCAGTGTCGGTTAGTGTCATAAGTTTTTTTTTTTTATTGAAAGAAACTGTTATTTTTTACTTGTATGAATTATTGTCCTTTTCATCCTTAAAGTACCAAACATTTCCACTTAAATTCATATTTTGATCCATCTAATGATGCAGAAAACACAAAGTCTAAGGAGTTTTTTTCACAGCCTTTCAGTCATTATTATTTTCAGCTCTGTTTGTTGCTGGTAGCTGGAAGGCGACAGTATGAGGATTTGTTTACAAGTTTATCTTGCAGATGGAAACGTGATCTGGGAGACTTTTCACCAAACGAGTCCCTGACAGAAGTTTACAGATGTTCCCTCAGGACATGAGAAACAAACAGGCTGAAACTGAACCCAGATGTTCAAGTTTACAGTTATTTACTTTTATATCCGAGGTGATCTGTCTGGAAATGCTGCTGGAGATTTTTCAGATTCTGCAAACCTTAGTTAACCTCTTACTGTAGCCTCTCTGAAGCCTTGATTCAGACTGAACAAGTCGATCTGGACTGAAACAAAGAGTTAAAAAGGTGGAATTAACATGTTGCAGCGTGAAGTCACACATGCAAGGTCCCGCCCTGATTTCTCTGCTGGAGAGCAAAAGCCGCTAGCCGCCACCAACTGCTACTGCTTTTAGCTGTTAAGCTATCAACGTGGCGCGCTAAATCTTAAATGTATTGTTGATTGTATAATAGGAAAAGGGACCGAGTGCTTTGCTGCTAATGGTAAACTCTGTGACAAGTAGATAACAAGATCAGGAAACGGTTTTGGTTTTAAAAATGGTGAGGGAAATGGGTCAGTTATGCTAGCTTGACTTTGACAACCTTAGCATGCAGATGTGCTGCAGAATTCAGTTTTTTTTTTTTAAAGTCGACCTCTCTGACACCGACTCTGACAGATCATCAAATTAACTAATCGACCACCTGCTGTGTAGAGATGATCATCTATGTCATAAACATCAAGCCTGAAAACAGAAAACTTTAACCGACTGAATGTTCTGCTCTTTGTGTGGGAAATGTTTCCGTGTTTTTTTTGTTGTTGTTGGTGTTGAATCCTGATGCGCTAGTGGAGCTGTTGTCAGTTAGTTGCTATGGCAACAGGTCTCTGTATTGCTTAGCTGACACAGAGAGCGAGGAAAAAAATATATATTTTGTTAGCTACTCCAGTAAGGTTATAATGAACTGCAATAATAACACTTGTACGGTTTAAGCTAATTATAAATTATGCTAATGCTAACGGGTATGTTATGTTGGTGTGGGGGGCCCCAGATGAAAATCAGCTAAGGGCCTCAAAGAGGCTTTGGCCGGCCCTGCGATGAATGGCTTCAGCCTAGATATAACTAAATGCAGAAAAGATAAAGGGGGTTTGAATATTTTAGCAAAACAAAAGTTTCATCAATTTTTTTTAACCTTTTTAACATCTGAACCCAGAAGAGATGAAACATCTCAAAGTTTTTTACTCGCATATTTCACACAAAGGAATGTTTGATTTTTGCGCAACAAGAGCAAAGAGGGAGTGTCTGCCTCTTTCTTTTTTCTCTTTTCTTTCCTCTCTTTTTTCTCAATTTATCTCTCTCTCTCTCTGTCTCTCTTTCTCTCTCTCTCTCCCTCCCCTCTCTCTCTCTCTCTGATTAGGTAAATGGTTGAGTAAACTCTGCGGCGTAGTGACTGAGTGTGATTACCTGCTGCTCCTCTCAGTCGCCTCCCTCTCTGGGAGTGTACATATCCTGCTCACTCCCTTTGCTTGTTCACACATGCACTCTGCCTCCCGCTGCACACACACACACCCACACACACACTGACCTTCTCTCCTGGTTTTAACCCGGACTAACGGAGGAGTTTGGACTGGAGAGTCTGAGTTTTTGGCAGCAGCGTCGATCCGTTAGCCGAGCCGCTGCCAGCCGTTTTGTTTTTTTTTTGATTTTGCTGTTTGGACAACCGGAGTGAGGTTTTCTGACCTCAGGACGCGCCGCTGCTTCTCGGACGCTGACGACTCGCTCAGCAGGGTGAGTCCTGCAGGACATTCATCTTTCACTCTTCAGACCTTTTTAGCCCCAGTCTCAGTTTTTATTTATTTTCCCTCAGGATTCAAACTTTAGAGCATGTCTGAAATGAGCTGAAGGCTTTGTTTTTCTTTGTTTTTTTAGATTTAACTTCTGTTTTTTATGACTAAACAGTGTTAATATGAAGAGCAGAGTAAATGAGCTCACGATCAAACAACTTGATAAAGTCTGTGGGTGTTTGCTTCACTGCAAAAACACATTTTGGTCTAGTTTCCACTGCAGATATCTTGGTAAATTTGAAATAAAATCAGACTGAATTACAAGTAACTTTTCAGCAAGATATAGGAACTTAAGTCATTAATTCCTTAATACTGATGAAAAAGTGACAGATTATTTCACTTAACATGGGAAAATTGTCAGATGTTAAATAATCTGCCAACTGATCTAGTACTTCATCAGTTTTAATGAATTATTGGCTTAAAACAAGTTCATATGTTGCTGAAAGGTTTGTAAGTTAATTTTAAGTGTACTAAGATATTTGCACTAGAAGCTGAACTAAAATTACTTGCTGTAATTTTGTGTTTTTGCAGTGTTCAAAATGCAGGCGGTGGTTTGGACGAGGTGTGCACCGATTTATCAGCCAGCTGATTTATCGGCGCAGATTTCTTTAGGAGATTGTTGATTGGCCGATTCTTACAGATGAAGCAGATCTTATCTACCTCAGCAAAGATCCTCTTCTGCTCTGCCTGTTTGGGAGGTTTGACTGATGGACCGGCCCATCAGTTCATGTTTGACCCGGCTGTTAACAACTCAGCAACTTTCCTGCTATGTTTAGCAATAAAAAAAGTCGTTATTGACCAAAATCGGCTTTTTAAAGATTTGTGATCAGCAATCAGCCAGAAAACTGAAATCGGTGCATCCCTGGTTTGAACTGCTGTCATTTTTTCGTGGTCAAGAATTGGCTAATTTCTCCAACTCGCCTCCATCTGTTGTCGGGTGTCTGAGTTTTTTTTTTTTTTTTCACGTCTTGTCGACTTGCGGTAAAGCAGCTTCAGTGGAATCGCTTTCATAAACATCAGTGATGAGATTCAGCAGCTAATGGCCTGAAAGCTTGTGCAGAGTCGGCTAATGGAGGAGTGAACTCATGATCTGCACTTCAGACCTTTAAGATCCAGAGACGTTTATACCTTCAGTCTTGCTGAATAAAACACGTTTAGAATTGCTGCTATCTGACCTGTTAAAAAAAGATAAATGTTTCATTTTTCAGCTTTAAAATAAAGAGAAGCATGCAACTTTTGCAGAAAGATGGTGTATACCTTTTCTTTTGAGATATTATTTGTGGAAAATGATGAAAACCTGTTTTTGTTGAAGGTTTGTTTTTTAATATTTGGTTTTTTATCTTTTTAGTTGAGCCGTTGCGTAAAATCCAGAAAACGACAGTTTGTGAATGATTTCTAAATCCTCGTTCTCCTCCGTTAATTAGATTTATTTTTTTAATCCCAATCACAACGCATCTGATTCCTGAAGATTCCTGCTTTCTGATTTGCAAAAAATTTATTTTAATTTAGCTCTGATTTCAATGTCACAGAAAGTCCAGCTGTCACTGAAGTTTTCATATGTAGGGCTGCTCCTCCTCCACATGTTGCTGAGCACTGCAGGTCCGCTAAACTAAAAGATTACAATTGCAAGTAGCTGACTGCAGGCTGTACCAGAGCAGACAGCCCAACTAAGTCATCTTTAGACTCCCAGAAAGGCAGATCTTTTGTTCCATCAGAAATAGAAAAGCATTTTGTTCTAATATTTGAATAAGTTAAGAAATATGACCAAATAAGGCAAAGATTTAAATATTTTTTTACATTATAGAAAAATAGTGATATTGTGAAAGTAATGACAAAGAAGCAATGTTACCAGAAGAAAGACATAAAAATACAAGAAAGAAATCTTTGACAGTTAATATCTGACACGTGTTATTTTGACTTACTTTGATACTTTATTCTTGCAATATTGCAACTAATTTCCATGTATAATCACGATTTGTCTGGTATTATGACTTCATCTCGTAGAATAACGACTTTATTCTTTTACATTTCAACTTACTGTCATACAGCTTTATTATCGTATTTTTATAACTCTGTTCTCGTATTATTACAACTTTATTTTCATATTTATTCATGAATTATGATTTTATTGTCATAATTTAATTATCTTTTCTTAACTGGGCCCTAAAACTCTGTTGTAAAAAATGATTCTCTTCCCCCTGAAGTGTTGGTCAAACATGGTGCTAACGTTGAGTGGGCCGATTTCCACGTCACTCAGGACGTGAATAACGAGTCGCTACTGTGCTACAAGCTGCTGGGAGTAAAACAGTCACTGGCGATTTCAAACATTCATAGGCGTGTTTCTTTGAGTTGGATAAGAGAAGTGGAGCAATTTAAAAATGTTCTCAGTTTCCTGAAAACAGATGTTTGCAGATGGTGGATGAGGGTTAAAACGTGTTGAAAAGGTGGAGATGTGTTAATCGAACTTAAATCAAAGCTTGAAACCAGGAAGTTTGTTCCCTGCTGTGCGCCCACTCAGATGCTCCACGCCCCGTCCAGCAGACGGCTGCGCTCGCTAATCATTACCCGGCTTTGTCTCGTCATTAAATCACTCTGCAGTAAAACAGCCAGAATAAAATTTGTCATGAGCCAACCTGAAGAAGTGGAGCATAAATACAGGAAGCCTGAGCGTGGAGTTAATCTGCGTTTCCAGGGTTTTATTGAAACAGAAAGTGGGATTTCTGCGTTTGTTTTGTGCATGACTGAGCTTTAAGATGTTTTCTGTCAGGTACATGCAGACGTTTATCCCGTCTCATCCCCTCAAACGTGTTCCCTGCTGTAATGAAGCAGCCTGGGATTATCGCCTGTTATCCTATTACCGCTCAGTTTGTAAGCTGTCAGGTGTGGACGACATCAGGCAGCGGCAGCCATTCATACCTGTGTGCAGATATGCCACGACATGCGTTCACACCTGTGCATTCCTCGTCTTGGATTTCAGCCTGAGAGTTGGGAAAACATCCCACCTCCAGTCAAGAGAGGCACAGCCTTGAACATTTCTGCCAAAAACTTGGGAAAACTGAGGAAAAAAACAAGGAAGTTTGTGAGCTTGAAAAGTTTGAAATTTGCTAGAAAAATTCCGAAGATTTTGAGATTAATCTCTAAGTTTTCCAGAGAAACGAGGAGATTTCTGATTTTGAAAAGTTGAAAATTTACAAGGTTAATCTCAGGAATTTTGAGATTATTCATGGAAATATGAATTCAAAAAGTCAAAAATGTGCTAGAAAAAAATATTTTGAGATTAATCTCAGAAATGTCTTTTTTTTCTAGATCATTAGTTTGAAAATTAAAAAAGGTGTGAGAAAAAAAAACTTAAATTTTTTACTTTATTCTAGAAAAATGAGTAAGTTTTCTCCTCTTGTTTCTCTAACGGCTCTAATACGGCATCGTAACATGGCTCCCGTCACGAGTGTCGGGAACGTTTCCTGCTGTATTGACAGATTGATGCTGTTTGGACTTTGGTTTTAAAGGTTTGGATTGTACTTCCAGATCTGCGACAGACCAGAATAGAAAAAGTCCAGCAGTAGTCTAGACAGGTAGAGAGAGGAGTGTCGGCCAATGTGACTTACAGTCATATTTAAATCCGTAGGTGAGGCAGAGGTGAGTACGTACAGCTGCTTTATAGTGCCGAGTCATTACTTTGAACAGGCAGTATGTTAGGAGTTTGGTTATCAACCCTGAGCACCATTATAGAAGCTGGAGTTGCTATTTAATTGGGATTAATGACGTATTTTTGAATTAAATAGTTTTGTCCATTTACTGCATTTTGTTCTAGATGGAAAGATATCAGCAATGACTTTAAGGAAGATTTATTTACAAGAGGAGAAACATTTCATGGCTCCTGGTTGATGAGCTTTCTGGGTGTGAAAGTCCCATAAAGTTTAGTCCAAGATCAGAGGAAAGACGGTAAAAAAACCAAAAACATCTCAGATCCTCATTTAGCTAATTTAGCTTGAGTTCAAGATTACAGAAACCCTGTTTAGGTTTGTCAAAACTTCTACAACAATGTTCTTTTTCTGAGGCAGATGAAAGTAGAGACTTGATTCAATTCAAAGACTCTTTATTTACCCAAAAAGGAAATTAAATTCAGTCGCCATAGATGGTGATGCTAAGGGCATGAAGGATCTCCAGTAACGGTCAGTGTTGCAGTGAATCTCAAGAAGCCTCTGACTGAAGACTGTTGCCATAAGACAACCGTCATGCTAACATGCTAACAGCTCGATATCCAGGCAGCAGAGATGATATTCTGCAGATGTCCTTTCTTTACGCCTGTACTTTATTAACCAAGTCTGGAAAATGATTGTAAGTCCTGAAGAAATCCCGATGGAGACCTCTTTCACAGATTTTAGGAACGTTTCGGTAAAATCAGTTTGTTTTAAAATATTTTTGCACCATTCTGTAAATCCAATCTGGGTTTTCAGTTCAGTTTTACGACTGCATGCTGTGGTTTTTTTACGACTAAAATACATTTTCCTCCGGCAGAACGGACGGCGTCTCCGTTTCTTCAGAGAAACTCTTGGGAATAAAACAAATTTCCTGCTGTCACCGAGCGCGCCTCGCCGGCGTTTGATCAGCAAGACGTCGGTGTATAAATAGGCAGGACGGCGTTTGGGTCGTCAGCAGGCCGCCGTGGACCTGCAGCTGCCAATGGGCTGATTACGATCAGCTGCTGCTGCTGTAAGCCTCAGCAGGACATGACTGCTGATTAGAGCAGATCTGACCCGAAGCAGCAAGCTGAGCGTTTATCTGACACGGATCATCAGATGGAGCCGTCCAGAACAGACACCAGAGATGCTAAATGGTTAGCTTAGCTTCAGTGTTGATTCAGGGTTTGTTAGTTGGGCTGGAGTGCAGCAGGTGGAAATGTTTGATCCTTTCATGATTTTTCTGCCTGATATTTTCTTTTATCCTCCAAAGTTGAGTTGAAGTTGTTACTTTATTGATTAATAATCTAGTTAATCTGTTTACAGCAGATTATAGGCTAATGAAGCTCCATACGTTTACATAAGATGATGAAGGATTTCTGTAGAGTTTTCCCTTATTCTCTCCATCCAACGGTTGGATGGACAGAATTTGGTTGTTTGTCTGTTCATCCATCCATTTATCTGTTCATCCATCCACCTGGTTGTTTATCCTTCCTTCCATCCATCCATCTGGTCATCCATTCAGTTATTCCATCTATATGTCTATTTGGTTGATGGATCGGTCTGCTTTAACTCATCTGTTGGACAGTAAGCTTCATTTCTGTGCATTTACTATTTTAAATAATGAGGATTTTCTTGCCAAATTGTCTGTATTTCTGCAATTAAAAAAAAAGGTCAAAAAAGCTCTCAGATCAGCATCTGTACAAGCTGAAAGCTGTTTGTATTCCAGCGCTGTGCATGCTGAGGGGAACAGAGACGCCACACCCATCAAAAACAAAGACGTGGATCACTTTTAACAATTTAATTTCATTCTGTCAACACAACAGCTGCTCATCCGTTGAGCTTAGCAGCCATTTCACGCCTGAATTAAAGGAAAAGAACTCAGAAAGACCGGGAGAAGAATCCATCAGAACAACTTCAGAGGATTACAAGATTACCAAAATGTAGAGAAAAGAGATTATTTTAGACTTTTGGATCAAACTAAATGTGATAATAATGTTACTTAAGCTTTTCTTTTATAAAACCAAGCCAGATTCATAACTCTCATGAGATCAAAAATGTTTGCTGCTGTTTTATCCGTTTGTCGGCGCTGCCGGTCCGGTTGTGTTAAAGAGCGTTCTTGTGCAGCTCTCTGTCAGCTATGGAGGCGCAGCGTTAGCGGTTAGCTCGTTTTGACGCCCTCCGGCCCGGATGAGAGATTGGAAGCGTAAACTGAGACATGAAGTCACGGCTGTGTCTCTTTTCCTTTAGCTGGACTCGTCCTGTCAGCACCACCAGCATCAGGCTAACCTTTATTTATTTGGCCATCATCATCATCAGAGCTACTCATTAGAATTAGGTCATTGTTTTATGTTGGATCTGTCTGGAAACAGAAAGTTGTGATGAGATCACACCTTGTGCCGACAGTTTTTCCTGCAGGTTGTTTTTTTTTTAGCTGTAGCATCTCGTTAACGTCGGCCTCCACCCTTTATTCATAAGTAATGAGCTTCAGCAGGAGGCAGAGCAGACATGCCGGCTGGCCGAGGCTCGTCCCGGTGGACCGCAGCCTCTTATCTCTCTCTGTAACGACATATGCATCGACCAGCAAGACGAGGAAATGGGCTAAAAAGAGCCTCAGGATTCAGGAAGGCTTTTTCTGCCATCATGGGTCAAGTGCTGAGTTATTTGTTCGATCGCAGATGATCTGAAGTAAAACAAAGATTACCCAAAAATTTATACATTTTTAGAATTATTTGTAATTCAAATTACTTTATTTAAAAATATTTTTTAAATATTTCAGATTATTTTATATTTAAAATTAGTTGAAGAAATTAAATGATTTTAAATCATTTTAATTGGTATTGCAATATTTTGGTAATATGAAAACGATATCCGTATCGGTCCTGATATTGGAAAAATTCTTGATCGGGTTTTGGTTCTGACCCATAAGTCAGTCTATTTCTGTGCTTTCTTATTTATTTTACATTATATTTAGGATTCCTAATTCTTTTTTCTGAACCATTTAAATTTGTTGCAGTTTATTTTACCAACTAGTCAACCTGTTATTTCCGACGGCGTCTTTATTCATCCTAATTGCTCTGACTGAACTGATTAGTTGTTTTTTAACATGTTTAGTAAATGCATAGTAAACCAATGTTAAGATTTAATCAATAAAACTGATTTATCACTCAGATGTACTTATTTTTGTTCAGCTCCTGAACATTTTCATTCTTTACTGATGTAATTGACTAAACAAACTATCAGAAAAGTGATTTAACTCTGTTAAATTGAATCCTTTATTTAGAGTTGAGTATTTTCCTAAATTCCATTTAAAGCAATAAATTATCCATCATCTATTGTCAGAATTTCTTAGTAAGAGTTCAAACTTTAACAAATGGCATGTTTGAGTTTGTGGTGAATGTCTTTGTAGACTCGTGGTTTATGTGGCGGTGAAGCAGACGTAGCATCGTTTCTCCTTCTCTGACCTCCATGTTTCTCCCTCCTCCTCCTCCTCTTCCTCCTCTCAGATGACATGGCGTCCTCAGTACCGCAGCTCCAAGTTTCGCCACGTGTTCGGGAAAGCTGCCACTAAGGAGAACTGCTTCGATGGCGTGCCGATCACACGCAGCGTCCAGGACAACCACTTCTGCGCCGTCAACCCTCGCTTCGTTGCCATCATCACGGAGTGCGCCGGGGGCGGAGCCTTCCTGGTCCTGTCGGTCAGCCATGTGAGTTTGCACCGATTTAGCAGGGAAGACACTGAGGGGACGACTGCTGCACCTCTCCTGCTTTATAAATTCATGAACAGTTCAGATGGGAGCTGAATAAATGGAACCAGAGCGAAGTCGATGCGAGTTTAATAATTACAAAGGACTGTCCATAAAAATCGGAGATGAAAAAGCTGGAAGCATCTGTGTGATTGGCATCTGTACAAGTCAGGCAACACGATTAATTTAATCTCAGTATTGATGCAGCCGTTCAATAAATGCTTGAGGTTTGTTTGAGAATAAATTTTAGTCAAGTACTCGAGAAAGATGGTCTTTATGGCAGAGTGGATGGAGATAGTTGGGTTTTAACTGGTTGCATTTACTCAAGTTGCCTTTTTATGAAAAATTACTTTTATTAGCATTTTTACCGTGCTCTGCTTATTACCTTTACTTGAGTAATGTTATTGTGAAGTGTCACTGCTCTTACTTGAGTAATATTTCTGGATTCTCTTCCTACTTTAAGTAACTTCACTGAATCAAGAACAAACATATTTTGACCAAAAATTCACAAGACACAAACACATTCTGTAGTTTATTTAAAATAAGGTTTTTATTGAAAGAAACTGATTTGGAAAATCTTTCTGATTTTGTCATTTATTTATGTGAATTATTTTCATTTTGGTCTTTTAAAAAGACCAAAATGACAAAAATCCCGACTCTGGTTGTTTCTGGATGACACTGGGAGAAGGATTCTTTAAATAATCGATTATCGGTCTCATACCGTACCATTATGACATGGTGACAGTTTAAAGAAAAATGTTTTTATGAAATTATATACCACAGCTTTAAAGAGACTCTTTATGTGACATTAGTCCTCCCCTCGTGACATTTCAGTGTCACAATTTATCGATTTCTGCTCAAAAATGTGGAAAAACCATAAAAGTTTCTTGCTGTGGTTTTATTCCACAGTTTCCTGTCGTAGCTGGAGGGCTATGGAGTTAAAACGGTGTGAATTTTTAGTCATAAACTAAATCCCCGTTTTGTGGTGAGATATTTTATGATCAGTTTGATCAGCATTTTTATCGACGACTCCTCGTTCTTGCAGGTTAGAATGTGGCCCCTTTGGCACTTTTTTCCCAGCAAGATTCATCATTCATTATCACAAAATATCAAGGAAAAAAAACCTGAGGTGACTGGGGGAATTTTGTGTTCATCTCCAGATTAGAGGGATTTATGGTGCTGAGCTCTTCTTTCCTTCTTCCTGAGAGTTTGCACCAGCCTCCTGGCACGGCTCACGGTTGCATAGGAGCTCAGGAATGACTTATCTCATTTCTCGACCCTCCCTTGTGTCTCGAGGAGGGGAAACTTTCTCTCTTCACCATCCCACCGCTGCGTGCAATCAGTCTGCAGATAGAAACAAACATGTAAGCCACATGAACTGGTGGTCTGAAGGCTGACTCTACCTGCAGGCCTGGGGTCCAGGGAACGCTCTGTTCCCACATGAATACCATTTTTAGACTCAGTTTGATCTGATATGAAGGGAGATGTCAAAAAGTTTTGATTTGGTGTCAAAACAGGAATCCATGAATCCATCTCCATTTTCCCTGTGCATCAGGCTGACTGGCTTTTCAGTCATAATTATCTTAATGTTTTCAATTTTCATTTCTGCCAAAAGGATTTTTGCTGATTTATGTGGAATGAGGCAGCAGGAAGCCGTGTTGCGTGTCTGGATCCGTCAGGTCTGGTGAAGTCTAATAAATGCCTTGCAGGGACATTAATCTGAGCAATGCTGCATGGAGCTTACAATAAAAAAAATACCTGGCAGATGTTTGAGAGTTGGAAAGGAGTTTTTTCTTTTACCTGCGCTTACCTCCAAACCAAACCGTACATCTGTGTCAACATGTCTGGATTTCTCTGGAGGTGCAAACGTCGTTAGGTCGCCTTCTGTGGAAAAACTGGCTGGATTTGGTAACATCATCCAAAACTGGCCATTTATTACCAAATGTCATGAATACAGGTTAGCTGCTTTGACTTTGAATTGTTTCTGAATTTAAACTAATTTGCCAAATCAAACTTTGCAAACCAGATCAGATTCTCAGTGGCCGATACAGATGTCAGGTGTTTCTTCTGTTTAACAGAAACTTGTGTGTAAAATTTGTTTTATTGCCACAACTATGTGAAATAATCAAACATTTTTAAAAGGGAAATCACCATATTTGAGTTGGTCATTTCGTTAAAAATTAAGTTGCATATTTTCAGATTGGACCTTGGTGTGAAATGATTCAGATAGCAGATCGGAGCTCAGCGTTTCAGTCGGTGGCATCCAGTCTCTGGCTTTGCAGCAATCTCTCCTCCAAAAACCAAGAATTACAGGAATCTTATGACTCTTGTTGTTTTTCATAGATGGAGGGAATTCCAGTTTTTGTGAATTTCATGAACAGAAATTAGTTTCTTACAGTATTTGACTTGAAGATGAATAATCGAAGCCAATCAAGGACAGATTTACCAAAACTGAAGGCTGACAAATTGAGATTCATCCAATTCCAGCTGTCTTTTCTTTTTTTCATTTAATCAATGAAGTTTATTTGTTTAGCACATTTCAGCACCAAGGCAGTTCAAAGTCCTTTACATCATAGAAATATGAAGTCATAAAAGCAACATGCAGTCAGCAATTAAGCAACCATTAACAAACATCACATTTTGTCATCATCTAGATATATTTTCTGATGGTATATGAACAGGGTAGGCAAGTATAAGCTCTGGCTTCAGCCTACTCCTTTTCTGCTAAATTATGGGTTTGTTTGTTGCTTTTTGTTTCCTGTGTTGACAATTTACCAAAATGAAGTGAAGTGAAAATGATCAATACACATCAGATTTGCTGATCAATGTTCCATTTATTATGACTCAGAAGAAACAGGCGAGTTTTTAGCTTTGATTTGAAGGAGCTCAGTGTTTCGGACGTTTTGCAGGTTTCTGGAAGTTTGTTCCAGGTTTGTGGTGCATAGAAACTGATTGCCCAAGCTAATTATCATTTTCCTGCTCATAAATGGATTTTCTCTGCTAAATCTTCCCGAAACCTGAAACGCAACATTACATGGAACCATGAAGTATCACTGAAGTGACCCGAGACTTGAGTCGGACTCTTTTGGGTAAGACGTAATCGGTTCAAGTCTTGCCTAAAGAACAGGGCTCTGTTGTGTCAACAGATAACTTTGGAGCGGACAGAAGTCATATGGGTTCCCCTGACCCTCCTCTTTAAAATCCTTAAAAATCCTCATGTTCCTGCGCCTGCCATAGGACTGACTGTCATATTACGTAGCTCTACGTTACAAAGCCACCAGATGATTCTGAACCTAATCTAAACATTAACAGATGCTTGGAATGTGTGGATGTGCCATGACTTTCATTAGCTGAATAGAAATTTAAGGACGATCAGAAACGGCTAAAACGTCTGACACTGTTGCAGCTTCGTGGAGCAGGAAGTGGCTGAGCAGATTAGTTTACGTTACACAGGCTCACATGGAAATCAGCCCTGTTCTGTGCTTTGCATTGTGGGACTTTATTAGCTCTTGTTACCTTTGGACACAAACACTCAGACTCCTGATTGCTGCTTATCCATCAAGGATATTATTGATTTTCTTCACAAGAGAGTAAATCACGATCGTTTCCAGACTGGCGGGGTGCTTTTGTTTGTGTTTTGCCAGACAGGTAAAGTGGACCCTCACCACCCTCGAGTGTCGGGCCACAGAGGAAATGTTCTGGACATCAAATGGAATCCTTTCAACGATTACTGCATCGCCTCCTGCTCCGAGGACACCACGGTGCGCGAACAGGCCTAGTCCAATCATACCCATATGTCTGGGAAACCAGCTGGATCTTTATGCAATTTGGCTTTTCATCCACGCTCTGTTTAATATCAGAGCTGCTCATGTTATACTTGGTTGTAAAATCACAGGTGTTTATACTTGAACACCTGTGATTTTATTTTGTATATAGACTTTAATTTTAGTAGGCATTCTCTTAAAAAAAGAGATGAATTTTACAAAAAGTTAGAACTAATGCACAATAAATAACTTGTATGGCGAGCAACTCTGAAATTCAATGCCAGCTGATGTTATATTTAATGATAGTGGAAAAATTTTAAAGAAGGGGTAAAACTATGTTTTAGTAAAGTGCGAACAATGTAAGCTGGTTGTGTTTCACCATAAACATTAGTTGCAGCTTGAGGTTCAGAAAAAAATCGATCGTATAGATCAGGGGTGTCCAAAGTCGGTCCTGGAGGGCCAGCATCCTGCATGTTTTAGTTCTCTCCCTAGTGGTTGTAACAACCTCCTCATCAAGTCAGTGTTCTGCTTAGTCCTTCTGATGAGCCATCATTTGATGCAGGTGTGTAAAACCAGGGAGATCCTAATTCTGGGAACTCTGAATCCATTCAAAATGCTCAAACCAATTTTAAAATGCATTGAAGTTGTGCATCTTATTTGCAGCTACATGCATATTGCATTAAACGTCCTTTCGAATAAGTCTTGGATATTTTTTATTTATGAAAAAGCCACGCAGCTGAGCTAAAAGAATTTTATCTACAATATTATATTTTGCTTAAATATAAACTGACGGAAAATAATTGTCTTAAATAAATGTTCTATTTATTTACTCGTTCACGCTCGTCAGTCACATAATTTAAAATCTCTAAACCATTTGAATAGAAAAATTGGTTTCTGTATTAAAAATTGTTTCTGAAGTGGCTCTAAAATCCAAATCGCCAGATACTAAAAGATTTAGCTTTGTGCTGCACTGCCCCCTGTGGGTCTGGCATGTTTAAAGTGACGCTTGTGTTGATGAACATTTCTTAAATTAATCCTGTGTGTACAATGTTTTTTTAAGTGATGTGTTGGAGATATTAGTTTTTATAAATGAGGCCTCCATGAGACTGAAAGGACATGTTGCTGCATTCCTGGAATATGAGCATGTCACTGTAGGGAGATGATTTTATTGCCTGGCTTGTTAAGCCGGGGCGGCCCAGAACAAAGCCCTGCAGACAGAGCAAGAGCCATCCATAAACGTTGCCTGGGGTCAGAGTCTTTTTACTCTCTGCTAAAGGTTCTCCGGTTATTTATTGTGGTTTATGTGCGTGCAGGTGAAAGTTTGGGAAATCCCGCCTCACGGCGTCCTGAAGACCCTGACGGTGCCGTGGAAAGAGCTGCAGGGTCACAGCCGCAGGGTGGGCATCATCGAGTGGCATCCGACGGCGAACAACATCCTCTTCAGCACCGCCTACGACTACCAGGTAACAAACGCCATCAAGGCGATAAGGACAACAAAAAGCTGCTTGTGAAATATATTACAGAACGTTTATAACGACGCAGCCAAACAGGTTTCAGGAATTAGATTTTTAAGGTGATTGTTGCCGGGTGACTTTATGAGGACTCAGGGTTCCTGGCTGGAAAAACCTGGAGCTTTAATGTTTTTTAGAATGAATAAAGGAAAAAGAACATTATTTTGTAATTCAATTCCTTATCTGGCTGTTTCATTCATCTATCCGTCCCTCCCAGCCTCCCTTCCTTTTAAGAGTTTATCTCCCATAAATTACACTTGAAAGTTTGTATTTAATCTGTAAAACTTTAAAGTCCTGGGAACACTGGAGACTGAGAAACAGCCGTGTGTGTAACCATCCAGCTCTATTCTCTGTGACGTTTCTGAGCAGGTCGGATCAGAGATAAATACTTTTATCTGGATTTCTGACATTCTTTGGAGAAAACGCATTGTTTCATCTTGTAGTCCAGATAACAAAGCGAAGTTCAAATAAACGCGGTCAAGCGTGTTCCTTCCAGCTAAGTCAGCGTTAGTTTAACTCTTCTAAGCTTTGGCACGACTGCATCTCATCTTCTGAGACAAACTGAAGCATGTGAAGATATTTCTCTTCACTTTAAAGTTTAAGCTTTTGTTTTAACTTGTACTGACTGGAGCCTGGTTTTCTGTCTAACCTTCTGCCCCCTCCAGATACTTTAGGCCAGTTAAATACTTGGTTTTACCTGAACCACAGAGAATCAGTTCTTCCTTTTAGAGTTTAGCCTCTAAAAAACAATGCTAAACACGTCAATCATCTTTATTATGAATGCATCATATATTTAATTCATAACCAATGTTATTTTTTAACTTATTGTTCCATAAAGATGGGCTAATATTGACAACTGGAAAAAAACCCAAGTAATTTAGTCAGGGGGTGCAGACTTTGCATTTGCTGGTGTACATCAGAAACTGGGTGTTGAAGTGTAACTAATCCCACCTGCAGATGTATTTCAGCAGCTTTGACACGACAGTTAACTTTTTTTTTCTTTTCTCAATAAAAGCAACTCAACTTTTTTTCCCTGTTATTGTGTCTGAATGAAATGTTTTTATACCTGGAGTTGTGATGTAAACATCAACCTATGCTCTTCTGACCAATAGGAAAATTAAGTTGCAGTAGCCATTGTTCCACCCGAAGAGGGCAGCACTGAGACATTTTTGGCAAAATATTACAGAATTAAACAAATTTACTAAAAAAAAAAGTCCAAATTTCTACAGGAACATAAAGGAATATTTTTCTGATGACTGTGCATTTATTCCTCCAGGTGATGATCTGGAACCTGGACTCTCCAGAGCAGGTGATAAAGAACCCCGTCCGGACCATCAAGCACCACACAGACGTCGTCTTGTCCATGTCCTTCAACACGGATGGGAGCCTCCTGGCCACCACCTGCAGGGACAGGAAGATCCGGCTGATGGAGGCGCGCTCAGGGAATATGCTGCAGGTAAAATATTTTTTTACACTTTAAAAAGGTCTTTACTGTACAAAACATCTGTGAAAATAATGGAATGTGAAAGTGGACCAGGGTGGGCAGCCCTGCTCCGCATTTCATACGCTGATGACATAAGCAGTCTATAACAGGTTTCATCAAATCCTGATATTTGATTAAACTTCCTTCCTCGATGAATCCACAGCGCCGCGTTAAACATTTCAAACAATCAGCCTCATCCCCAGATTTCACTGAGGTTTATGAAACTTGGTGTAGACCTGTAAAATCTCTCCAAACAACTGCTTTGGGTCCAATTCAGCATTTTTGGGGAATAAAGTGGAGAGGGCCATGCAAGTGTCATGTTAAATCATTTTGCTCCTTAAATGTAGAAAATACAAATTTTTAGAAGTCTCTTTGACATGAAGAGCCCAGAATTATTTCAGAAAAGCTGCATCATTTCAGCCCAGTTCAACCTGCCACAGCAGACACACTTTCAGAACCGCTTTTTTCTGCAGCCGCTCCTCCTGTGTCGGATCTGATCTGTTTCCTACGATCTACTCAGGTACCCGACATTTCCCTACACAGACGAGGGGAAATCCCACACCTCATTTGAATTATCTCTTGCTCTTTCCCATCACTGCGGTTCCTTTCACTCGTTTCTCTCACACTCGTTGTAAATGGTTCTACTGAGCAGGTTTGCTTGGCTGCAGAATATTTTCTTTAAATGTGTAGAACTATGGATCTTTATTTCGCTGTGCGGTTACCTCACAGCCGAGCCAAAGCGGGAGATTCCCCTCCTCTCTTTTCCCTTTCTCCCAGCAGTTTCAGTGCCATGCAGCCAAAACTGACACCTTTTGTCCTGGACCGGATCCCAACTCGGCGCCACAGACCTCTGGCTCACCAGCAGGAGTCAAATAGATATTTGTTTTTTGTTTTTTTTTGTTTTTTACAGAAGCGGTATTGTTCTGAATGTCGGTGTCGATTGAAAAAGAACTTTCTTATTTTCATTTGAAATTAAGGAACCTTTAGTGTGTGTTTTTGACTAAAACTGGGCTTTTGATTCGGTTCTGCCTTGGAAGGTGTTACGGAGAAGTGGATAACAAAGAGTTGTGGTTTTATGCAATTAAATTACTATTATTTTTTTAATAAAACTGCTTACAGTTGTTTCCTGCTTTGAGTTTGAACTGGGAACCTCCAGGTCTGTGTCCAGCCTGCTCTATTGGACACATTTCATCAGTTTTATATCAGCGTTTTGTGTTCCACTCATCTGGTGACGTTCTAGATGTGGCAGTAGCCGTTTTTCTGGACACTGATGGACAGTTTGTCCCACTTTCCACAGGTTCACCTTAAGATGCAGCTCCAACATGAGTTAGCTTGGTTAAAAAAGCTAAATGTTCAAACAATGCATCATCTAAAACACTTGCAACATTATTACTACTTTCTGATTATATTTCCAACTCAACACGTTCAGATTTAATAAACTTATGTCTCACTTCTGCTGTTTTCATGCAGCACAGTTTGTAATAGTTCAAGGCTAACTAACGTTAGCATATTTGCCGTTTTGATATGACTTGTTGATAATTCAGCTCCTAACAGGAGTTTGGTTTCAGCTCATTAGTTACAGAAACAGTTCCTGTCCTACTTCATAAGTTTCCTTTTGCTTTGATTATCTTCATTTCTTGAAGAATTTTCTCCACAACACTAGAAGACATCTGAGCAGTTTGCAAAGTGTTAAAAACTAATAAGGTTTAACTTTCACAGTGAACATTGTTTTAAAAGATGAAAAATTTTACCTTCTTTTGGGTGAACCTATGCTCATTAGATTTGCATAAAAGTGAACCCCCATATTCACAAAGGTTAGTTCCACTCTTGATGGTTCAGTCAATCAACGCCAAGGAAAATGAATGCCACTCCTTGATTGGCTGCTTTGCAAACACCAGCAAACAGCGTTTCTGGTAGCATTGCAGGAATTTCAGCTTCCCAATCTGCATTTTGTGCGAATAATCTGGAATTGCGTTCAACAGAAAAATCCATGACTACTGAACCACAAACGGCCAAAGGTCCACTGTCACGCAGTTTTGCAAGCTGTGCAAACCAAACTGTTTGCACAATTGTGATTTTTAAAAACTGGCTGCATGAAGCTGATTCTTATCATTTAAAAATACCTTGATTTGTGACTCTTTATCACCAACCTGTTCCAGTTTCTTCATCCGTATCAAATAAAAATACCAGAGATGGTAAGGTTTCACAGAGAGGAAACTGTATTTTAGCTGCATGAAGGCGATTCCTAAAAAGCCAAAAGTTGAATGCTGCAAACAGCTGCAGCATTATGCATCTATTCATGGATTTTGTATAATATTTCAAATACATGTGATTATTTACAAGGACTGGGCAAACAAGTGATCTAAAAGAAGCAACCAAAGTCCAAAGGATTGAAAGAAAGTGTTGTTTGGACACAAACGAAGATATAAGCTCTGGTTTAAGAGTTTTGCACAGTGATGTCTATTTAAATGTATAAAAATATGTATAGATGTAAAGTAATAACATGGAGTTTTAAATGCAGCTAAATCTCCTACTTTTGACTTATCCTGATATTTGTGTTTGTTTGCAGGAAGGAAGCTGCAAGACACACAAAGCCAGTAAGGTGCTAATTTTAGGAAACATGAAGATGATCTTCACATCCGGCACGTCGCGCTACAACAGTCGACAGTTTGTCCTGTGGGATCAGGTGAGGGAATTGGTACAAAATAAATCAAACATTAATGCATAACATGAATTTTTTTTCTGTTCCAATAATAAACTCACTGGGACCTAGACTTATTTAGCATTTTCCTTTTTAAGATGCAGATTTTCTTTTAAAATCCTTCATGTAGAGCTGCTAATCACAACTCTGCCATCTAGTGGCCAAACTAATGCTGTGCACAGGCAAAGTGTGGATTAGGGATTGAGCTCCTGGTTTTTAATTCCATGGATTAAACTGACCATGTTTTGATATCAGGGTGGATTTTCCTGTCTGTTCTCATGACTTTCATGTTGGGTTTTTTAACCGATGTTTTAATCTTTGTTGGTTTCCAGGACGACCTGTCGACGCCTTTATTGGAGGAGAACCTGGATGGTTCCTCAGGTCTCCTGTTCCCGTTCTACGATCCTGACACACACATGCTCTACCTTGCTGGGAAGGTAAACAAGACTCATAAACCCAGACAAAAATCACATCTGGTGTTAAATTCCTTAAAAAGTTGCAAGTCTTCTATTGTTTTTAGGGGGACGGAAGCATCAGGTACTACGAGATCAGCTCAGAAAAACCGTACATCCAGTACCTGATGGAGTTCCGCTCACACACGCCTCAGAAAGGAATGGGTAAGGAACGTGTTGCAACTTCTCAAGCCCTGCAGTTTCCAGGCGGCGTTGACTCTTTGGCACCTGTAAGCAAAGCTGCTATGCAAATCAAGCTGCTTATTTGAATAACCAAATCAGGTCGTCACTGTTGCTGCAAACAGGCTGACGTTGGGAGACGTAAATCCTTACCGGTAAACTGTCAGTTTGCTGCCACACATAAGAATATTTATTAAATTCACAGGTGGTTGGAAAAGAAAAAACGTTGCTGGATCCAATAAAAGTCGTATCGGTGCCATCGTTTGTTACAAAGTAAAAAAATTATCAGCAATAATTGGCTTTATTTAGCTTACGGTGAAAAAACATATGGGTGTTCATTAGAAAATAGAGGAAATAAATATTTCACATGTTTTAATGTGTTCCAAACTAAATATTTAATTTACAATCTAAATATTTAGTTTTCAAATTAAATTTTTAAACTTCAAATTCAATATTTCGTTAAGTACAAAGTAATGACGATTAGCAAATTGTAATGTTTTCTGATTTTCTCAGTTGTTGAGTGTGATTTCCTATATTTGAATTTTTATGATGCAAAGCGCTTTGAACTGCCTTGTGCCGAAATGAGCTACGCAAATAAACTTGATTGATTATTTAGTTCTCAACTAAATGTTTGTCTGAGCTAAATATTTATTTTCCAAATTAAATATTTAGGTTGCTTACTAAATATTTAGCAAGCAAGCCAAATATGCAAATATGTTACTGAATTCCTTTATTAAGAAAATCTAGCATTTTATTCCTTAAAATGTAATAAAGGATTTCTTCAGTGAATATTTGATCATTTGTAGCAAAGGATGCATGTTCAACTAAAAAAAAACTATTTCTAACGTCAAATACTTTATATCGGTACAGTGTAAGGCTGATCTGTTAATTATTTTTTTTGGATTAACTGATTAATAATTGAATAGAAAAATGTGCTAAATATTAGATTTATTAACAGAATTTGAACCAGGTGAAGCTAAAAGCAAAATGTTTGTGTGTATATATATATATATATATATTAGTATAGAATTGGTTTAATTACTTCTGTGTGTTCTTTCAGCAAATGGCCTTTTTTCCCCTATATTGCAGTTAATGATTAATCAATTACTAAATTAGTTGATTATTTCATTAATCGATTCATCATGATTGATCGCTTCAGCACTAATCTAAATTAATAACTGGATGTCATTGGGAGTAAAGCTGCTGTCCTGAGTTTCTGTGTGGTTCTGCAGGTGTGATGCCTAAGCGAGGCCTGGACGTCAGCTCATGTGAGGTTTTCAGGTTCTACAAAGTGGTGACAGTCAAGAGCCTCATTGAGCCCGTTTCCATGATCGTACCCCGCAGGGTGAGAGCGCTCAGATTTACACAGACCTCAAACGCATCACTTGAATTATCAGAGAAACATCTGTGTTTTGGGTTTTATCTATTCTGCCTGTTTTGTTGTTTTAGTCTGAGTCGTACCAGGAAGACATCTATCCGATGACAGCAAGTAACAGACCAGCTCTGACGGCAGACGAGTGGCTCAGTGGGGTCGATAAAGGTCAGCCTCATTCTTATTCAGCTAATTATCTAATCAGATCAATGCTCATAATTCTCCTGGTCTTAACCGTTTAGGACCAATTCTCATGTCTCTGAAGCCTGGGAGTGAACTGACAGAGCCTCCGTCAGAGACGAAGGCGCTGGCCAACTCCATGGACACTTGCAGGTCTTGGAGCCGGCCGGGAATACCGCAGCTCTCCTACATTCAGGACCAACAGGAGGCCAAAGAAGCGAGCAACCTGGTTGAAGACGACCGCGGTCAAACGCATGTGATCAACGGGGAGGACCTGGCGCTTTGCTCGCCTCCCAGGACAGAAAACGAGGTCCGTTTAATATCCAGAAACAGGCTGAAAACACAGTTATACTTCACTTTACATTTCTAAATGTTGAGCATTCATCTGCACCGATTATAGTTTTTATAGTGCTGTACAGCTAATCTCGTAAAAGATGTGATTATTATAAAAATAGTTTTTCTCTTATCTGTGAAGAGTCCACCAGAGGGATCATTAAGGAGTAAATGTACCTTTAATCCCAATCAGTCCAGTACACAATTTTCTACATTATGCTAGCAGTTTTAGCATAACGTCTGTTTTACCATCACATGTTGGCATAACTTCTGCCATGGCTTTTTGCTTGTGTTGTGGTTTTTGCCTATTGTTGACACTTGATTTACTCTGAATCTCTAAACTTCAGAGAGTAACTTCATTCCCACTGTGGGTAAAACATCTTTTCTCTCTCCCTCATGTTTTCCGTGTACCTGCAGCTGCGCCTGAAGTTCCTGAAGCAGCAGGAGGAGATCCGGCGGCTGAGGGAGCTCCTCAACCAGAGGGACGTGCGCATCAAGCAGCTCGAGCTGGAGATTAAAAACATCAAGAACTCCCAGACGCAGAGCTAACTTTTACGAGCGTCCCGGTTTCCCCACGGCGCTGAGCGGGACACTCCAGCTCAAATCCCGGAATCAGAAACGTCTCGTTCTTTAAAACTTCCCGGCTCTCCAGAGACTCAAACCTCGACTTTCAGCCAACACTTGGTGCACATATTCTTTGTTCGTGTACATAAACTTTTTACCGTTGCCCTGTTTCTTTTATATACTTCACTGCTATGCAAGTTTACTGTAATATTTTTAGCCTTTTTTTAACTGATGTTTGAGCCTGAGCCGAAAACGCTGAATTTATTTTTTGTGCTTGATTTAATTTTTTTTTCTCCTGTATTTAAACTGCTGTAAGTGAATGAATGTGAAAGAGCTAAGCGAATGACCTGCCTGTTGAACCCGAGCTCTGCCTTTCTATAAGCTGCAGATCGCTTTATTCCAGCTTTTATTTTGAAATCTTCTGGAAGCAGATTAATTTTAATGTCTACACTAAATCTGAAACTGATGCCATGTATAAGTTTTAACCCTAATTTTTATATTTATTTAAAAATGTGGGCAGGGAATACATTTTAATCAGGAATTTGAATCCCCGGATGTGATTTGTTTGGCAAATATATGAAGATGAAAATTAACCAAATGCTGTTTTTATTGTTTTTATTTTTTTTGCTGCAAAAAACTTAATGACTTATGATTGTCTCCTTTCATTTTTGCTGGGTATCTTTTTTTTTATCATTTTAATACAGAAATGTGAGCTAAAACTGCTTAATATCTTAAAAAAATGGTAATTTTCAAAAGGTGCTTTTAATCTAGTAAATGAATACATAATCTGTTCTAATTTATTAAATATAACTATAATTTTTGTTTTCCTTGGTAGCTTTCTTACATGTTTTAAGTCACTGAATTGCAGCAAATGCATACAAAACAAATGTTTTAAGTTTGTCTGTTTTTAACTGATTTTTATTCAGGGAATTGATTACCAAATGGCACCAAACAAAAGTTTTAAATCACAAAAATATGAGTTATAAAATGATTTTTCCTGTAATCTGTTTTTTAATTTGTTAGACTTTGGTTGCTTTTAACCAATCTTAAATCCTGTTGACTCCGACCCATTTATTGATTTCAATTCTCAGGTTCAACCTTCTTTAGGACACTCAATGAAATACTTAAATATTCAGGCTTTCAATTTCAGACTGTTAATGCAGGATATTAGAAGACTGTTTCTCTCCTTTATTTCCAAGCAAAGAATTAAGGATGACGGTGATCATGTATGGTCAGTAAAGGGTTACATGTGCTGCTAAACTCAACAAATGAGGCAGTGTTGTCAGCACATAGCAGAATATTGCTACAAAACAGTTAAAATGTGATATTTTTCCTCTGTGGCCAACATTTTGTTTTAATGAATCAGTTTATATCTTGAATAATTCGTCAAGTTTTGCTGGATTTTTGTGTCCCATTTCACTAAGACGTCACATTCATCTGCTATGGTTGGTTTTTGTGAATCTTACAATTCCTACATATTTGTGTCATAAACTCATACTTTTCCACACTTTACGGTCGTTTTGCAGCCCTTTTTTAAAGTACACATAAAAAGTCAACATATTAGGCTCATTTTCTCAGCATGAAAATGACCAAAATGCAAAACTTGTGTATACATTGATGACTCCGTTACATTCCGTGTGAAAGTAAGTTTTTGTCTTCTTACTTGGTACAGCCCCCTTACTTTTTATACCCTTTCTTGCGTTTAAGAGAAAACCTAGAGCTAAAAATTGGAGGTAACTGGCTACCTAGCTTCTTTTGCTGCGCTTAGCACCGTTGTTCGCGCATGCGCACTGAAAAGTGCTAGCAAAAGTCCCTTCGTTATAATGGCGGCTGGTAAACAAGTAAAGAAAACGCCAACAGGTAAGGCCGCAGGCAGGACAAATGATACGGAGCCGTCCAGGGCACATGGGGATTTTTTTTTTCTTTTGCGCTCCCTCGCAAAAGAGCCATATGAATGAAATAAGTAATTATTGATATGACAGGAGCAGCGGCTTTGACACCTGGTGGTGGGCGTGTCGATGTGGGAGTGACGTCATGAAGTATGAATGGGAAGGTGACGCTGCTGGCTCTGTGTATGAAGAAGCGGATGAGTTGGGTGGTCAGTCCTCGCACAGTTTGGAGCGTGATAAAAATAAATAAATCGATAATTGTGACGGAACAAAGAAGAGGTTTGGAGTTGATTGATACACGGACAGATGAGATTTCCCGAGTTAATCTAGTGCGGCCCTCTACCACCATTAGTTTGCTGTGTTTTATAATAATAAAACGTGTTTATTATTAACGCTTTGGTGCAAAAAACTAATTGAAAATCGATTTATTTACTGGATGTTTATGTCTGTTAAGGCTCAGATGGAACGGCACAGAAAGCAGCCCTTTAAACCATTCAGACACGAACACAATGGAGACACAATCAGATGACTGATTACCCCGCGATAATAACTCAATAGTCCATGGAAAAACCTTATAAGCTTGTATTAAAGCATAAAGTACGGCGGCCACCGTAAAAAAGGCTTACAGTATCAATTATGCCGCATGAACTGATCAGTAGATTATTGCGAGGGAACGCAAAAGTATTGCGAGGGAACGCAAAACCTTTTGCGAGGGAACGCAAAAGAAAAAAAATTCCCCATGTCCCCTGGAGGGTTCCGTAAAATGATTTTTTTAATGTAATGTGATGTACGCACACTAACTTTGATCTGGTAAATCTCAATCACCTCTGGTTTAGTATCATCAGCAGGAGTCATAGAAAAGGACGTTTTTCGGCCACTGATGTCGGCTAAGATGATTAGCCTGGCCAACGCCTTTCTATGCATTTCCGCTCCCTGAATGGTTGCTATGGCAGATTGAAGGATTTGTCCAACATCCATGAAATAATCAAAGTAACACTCCAGGTATGTTTCTGGTCAGGGAATAACACTGATTTAACGCTTTGAAAAATGTCATTTTAAATTACACCCCCACCTTTAAAAATGTATTTAAACACTTTTCTATCTTTTCATTCAATAAAATTGAATGAAAACTGATCCCATCTGTAATCTTATTAATTTTAAAACGCAGCAGAAAAGCAAAGCAGGGAGCGAGAAAAGCCAAAAATGTTAACATTTTATTTACAAAGTTGTTTTTTTGTCATACAGAAAGTAAAAATGTAGCTACAACCTTGATTTGTGCAACAGGCCGCCACACTAAAAACCATGGCCTGCTGGTTGCACAGCTGCTATAGCAATAATTTTATTGGGGAAAAAAATAGGGAAATAATAAACCCAACAACAAAAAAAATAAAAGGAAAAAAATTAATCCAACAAAATATTAAAAACACAGACCCAAAACTAGATACCAGTCCCAAAGTCCTCACACGGGAATACATAAAGAGGGATGGACAGTGGAAATGTGGAATGCTGAGTGGTCGGCTGCCTGAGAACCTCTGGGATTGCGGGTGGGAGCGAAGTGGGGGCGTTAGGTGGCTCTCAGTTCCTTGGTGTGGGAGGAAGGAGAAGAAAAAAAAATTAAAGAAGATGGGGATTGTGGGAGGGGGCAGCTCCACTCGGCCCACCCGTCGGTACAGTCTTGCTCGTAAAGAGCGCAGTGCTGGGGGGAGGAAGAGGAGGGACAAGTTGACACGGTTTAAAAAGGCGGTGCGAGTTGTTGGAGGGTGGACGTTCGGGTTTGTGAGGGGGTCAAAGAGGAAAAACTCGGTAGGCTCTCGTTTTCAGTTTTGCGTTTAATCGTCTTCTTCGTCGTCCTCATCGTCGTCTTCGTCCTCCGCATCTCGCTTTCTCTTTTGGCCTTTCCCGGCTTCTGCTTCTGGGTTGAATATACACAGAACAAAAACTTCATCAAACTAATGCAAGAATGGCTAGTAATAATTATGCAAAAAAAGCTGCCTAAATAAGCAAGTCCTGTGGTCTTATACTAGGATTATGGCCACGTTTGTGAATATATTCCATATTCAGGCAACACTCTGTTCTTAACAAGCGCCCTCTAGTGTTCAAACAGTGTCACACCAGGAGAGTAAAGTTTTATAATTTTATAGAAGTCATCCACTGGGGTTTGGTAAAATTTTATATTTTGCTTAAATTGAAGACAAACTGAATTCCAAAAACAAAACTTCCAAATGGGCAGAGCAAAGAGACACCGGGGACGTGGTCATGTCCATCTGTGTCTCGTGGCTCCGCCCACTTCAGGGGAATTTTTTTCAGAATTTGTTTATTGCAAGGAAATCCTCACTTTCCCTTTGAGAAACAACCTAGACTTGGGATTTACCAAAACACAAATTAAATATTTCTGGATCTTTGACGTACATCATATTAATAGTATTTAGGAAGCTTCTGTTGCTGTTTTTAATAAATTCATGTCAATTTACTCACTCAATTTTATTGAAAAACTGATTTTTTTAAAACCAATTCTCAGGGCTAGAAGATAAGCATTGTGTAAAAACTAGTAGAAATTTTGGTTTTTCAAATCAGTTTGTTTGCAATTTCAGATGTTATTCTCTATTTTAAATCCAGAAAGGAAGAAGAGCTTCTGTTAGCTTCAGACTAAAATTTGGAATATATTTAGGACAAAAAAGAGTTTGGTTTTGATCAGTAAATATTCATTAAAACTCATCTTTGCTGAATGCAGATTTTATCATCCACCTGTGTAAATATGAGCTTTAAGTAGCTACTCACCCTCTTCGTCTTCATCCTCATCTTCATCCTCATCCTCCACCTCTCCATCCTGACCGAACTCGTCGTCCTTCATCAAAAACATTTACAAGTTTAAAAATAAGCAGCACTTTTTATGTAAACAATCCACCAGGATTGTTTTGGTTTTCTTACCTCCTCATCACCACTAACTTCATCATCATCTTCTTCTCCTTCTACCTCCTCTTCATCTTCCTCATCATCATCCTCCTCATCAAAGTCTTCCTCCTCCCCATCTTCGTCTTCCTCCTCCTCTCCCTCTGTAAAAATAAAACAAAAGAAATAAGTAAAACTCAGATTCTACCAAACCTGATTTTTCCCTTCAGTCAGTGAATGCACCATGCAGTGGCATACAAAAAAAACATCTGCCACATTAAAAAAAAAAAAGTACAAGATGTTTTTATAACTTCTCCCTTATTTTAAATGCAAGTATTCTGTAATTTAACATCCAATGGTCACGTTAAAGATAACAGAATTAAAGATGCAGGTTCATCACTTTTTCCATATAATGTCCAATGTTGGCTTATTTTATTTGCAAAATTCAAATATTTTATCCCCTTTTAATTAAATGATTAACATGACAAATCTGAGCTCATTTTGTACATACTGACCTTCAGCATCATTCTGCAGGCAGTAATACTGTATTACAGTATAAATGCTGTCAGTGCTAAATTTCAACTGGCCCCCAAGTGGAAACCAGGGGAAAAACCCCAGGAACCTTCTGGGAAATCTAGATTCAAGATTTTCCTTATATATTGAATGCAACTCCGTAAAACAGAGATGTTATATACTTTTATTTTATATTTTTCGGTGAGCAAGACCAAACTGCATTCGAACTTTATGTATGCTCTGATGCATAAAGTTAATATTCTGTAATTTTATAAAACAGGCAACATTTTCTATATCTAAACTCAATAAATGTTTTCCAAACAAAAAGTTCATATTTAAAAATAGTTTCTGCAAGTTTCAGGTATATTCAAAGACAAAAACAATATTTAGGCAAATTACCTGAAGCTGTTTTTACTTAACTTTAGGTAGGATAAATATAATTGCAAATTTAAGCTGGAGCAGATGTAATGTAGTTTCAGAGGCAGAATCTTGATAAAACAATTTTCAGGGTCTCCAGTCATTTCTACTGAAATTTAAAAAGTATAAACAGAAAAACGTCACTTTGAGTTTACGGTAGACATTCCTACAGAAATAAATATGGAAACAAAAATGAGATTGACGATCATAAGATTAGATGGATGTTAAAAGTAAAAGGGATGTGGAGAAACATCTGGAACAGAAATGTTTTCTAGACTGCACAGAAATCCTGACTGATCTATCAGTTTGAAAAATAACAGAGGGCTTCACATATAAAGTTTTAATTCACACTAAATATCATAAATTACATGCCTAAAGTAAATATAGGATATATTTTATATTGGCTGATGTCAGCTGATTTTGTGTTGATGTCAACAATCCATGTTTTTTTCCATCTGGTTTATGTTTCTGGAATGGGAGAGTGTTGGTCATGTGATGTTTGTTTGGTCATGTGAGTCATAGTGATGCAGCACAGGATTGTGGGTATCTAACTGAAGCAGGGAAACAGCAACATATAAGACATCACTACATTTCAGTTATCAAAGCAGAAATATAAATATCGAACTTCTTTATTGGCCCAAATATTTATATCAGCACATTCCTATGCAACACCTTTGTGTTTTAATTTCTTTGTGTTTTAATTGAATTGATTCATTTGAAATGGAAACACAGCTACTGTCTTCTTCAGAGGTTCACGTTTCCTTCAGTGATTCCTGGTGCAGCGCCCCTATAGGCGAGGAGTGGAGCAGCTTTTTCAGATGGTTTGGTTTGTTTGACACAGTGCAGTGCGTAAGCAAACCGCATCAACAGAACATGAACCACTATTGCATTTTTAGTCCCAAAACAAAACGAGTCTACCGAACTATCCAGTGTCAAAACACCATAAGAGACTCGAACTTTGTTTGAACACAAATTTTATTTTAAAACTTCATACCTTCGTCCTCATCATCATCCACGCCTTCTCCATCCACCTCTCCGTCAGAGTCAGAGGCTTCCCTGTCCTCCATGTCGTAGCCGTCCAGGTAGGTGAGCTGAGGCAGCAGCTTGAAGACGCTCTCTCTGTAGTCGTTCAGGTTCGTTACTTCACAGTTGAACAGGTCCAAACTCTTCAGGTTTTCCAGCTTTTTCTGCAGAAACGGGACACAAATCAAAACAAAAAGTTTATTAAAATGTAATATGTGTAGCATGGAGAAAAGCTCTGTGTGGACAGAAACATACCAACGGTTCCAACGTGCTGATGTCTTTCAATTTGTTTCCGCTCAGGTTTAGATGTGTGAGGTTGGGGAGTTTCTCTGCTAAAACGTCGAGGCCGCCGCTGATTCTGTTGTCACTCAACTCCAGCTGGAAGGTAAGCAGATGGAGACGTCAGCACCAGCTGGCGGTCAATCTCATGTTAAGGAGCTCCGAGGGAGAAATCTTACCTTTTTCAGTTTCGCTAGTTTAGGCAGGTTGGACACTGAGATTAGGCCGACATTTATCAAACTGAGGAATTCGAGGTTGACGAACTCGGATGTGAGGCCTTCGATTTTCCCTTCAACCGACCGACAATTATCGAGGACGAGTTCTCGTACCTGAAATTAGATTTTAAAAAATGTTATCAATTTTATTACTGAATTCTACAAAAGTCAATCACTAGGAATAAAAAAAGAGATTTAAAACATTAATTTACATGTTTTTTGTTATTAAATAGTGGATGCATTACAGACTAAAACATCCAACATCTAATATAATGCAGTTTGCACCATCACTCAGGGTGACTGGCCTTTTTAATATTATTTCTTTCCTTTTTTAAAATATAGACAGATATACCTTAGCAAGATCACACTACACTGAAAGACTCAAAGACTCAAAATAAAACAAGTGAAATGCTTAACTTTACATCTTTCATTACCATGATTTCTATTTTAGATGCCAGAATATGTTGACAAACATACATGTTTATGGTCGAATCATTCAATGCAGGTAGCTACACAACAAGCCCACATCTTGACACCTCCACCACTGTGCTTTGTAGTTGGTACATATCATGTCTGTGTTGCAGGGATGCACTGATTGCAGTTTTTTTGACCAATCATTGATGTTCCACCATGACGTTTCATTATTCAACAACATAACTGAGGCCTGCAGAGTCTGAGATAAAGCTCCTGGGTTTTTGGAAATTTTTGAGAGCTCATTGTAGATTGATGAATTTCAAATAGTTTGGGAAAACATTTTGGCCCTTCCCGGATTGATGGGCAGCAACTGCTTCTCTACATTTGCTGCTGACATTTCTCCACTTTGCCAACACACAGATCTATTCCCTCTAGACCAGAAACTAACAGCTTTTACAGCTGCTTTTACAGAAGGTGGCCACACTAAAGATGATTAGTAAGTCAAGTCTATAAGATAATTAGCAACTGATTGCCAATTCTCTATCCAAGCCTATAGAAATAGGATGCAATTCAGTTGTAAACTTTGGTTTTCACTTGAATGTTGTACAAAATTTCTAACCTACATCCGACTATTGAATCAAATTAAACTGTACTTAAATCGATACAAATTTGGCCCATTTGTGAGGTAAAGTGTTAATCTTGATGCCACATTTTAATGTTTTATTCAGTCTTGATTAGATGTAATTTAGTTTTAGTCACAATTTAGCCATCTGTGGTCATTTCAGTTTCAGTCAATTAACTCTCGAAAGAAAATTACAGAAATTATCAAGAAATAACCTATCCAAGCAAAGAAATGTATTTTTCCATACACCTTAATTAGATCTGACTGACAGTTTTCATTTATGCCTTGTTCGGAAAAAAGATCGAAAAAAAAGTATGGTTACATTGTTTGTTTATAAAATTAACCTTGCAATCCAGTGCCTTAAGATTTACTGTCACTAAATAAGCTTAATTTATTAATTCTGTCAATCTGTTTGTTTTTTTAAAATATAAAAACTTTTCATAGTGGCTTCAACTTTGATTATTGAACAATTATAATGTCGGATCTTTTGCAGTTTTTAACATCTGAGATCAGATTTCATTATTTGTGCATTCCACTATAATTTTCAATTATCAAGACATGCACTTTTAAACGTATTTTGCTTTCACAGTAGGATATGGATAAAGCTTAAAAACATGTTTTTTGTTCATGAAATACTTTTCAAAACGGCCTACAGACAGGGTAGATGAGAATTAAAAAAAAAAAAACTTTATTCATGTGTAGTTCATTATTCTTTCAGGGACATTTTGTAACGTTAAATATGAGAAAAACAACTCCAAAGGCGGAGTTTATCTGAGTCAGCTTGAACTCACACTGGTTGCGCAATTAAATGTTGGACAAAAACAATGAAAAGCAGGACTAGCAGAGGGAAAAACATTGAAATGAATGGCGTTTCTAGTCCTAAAAGGACTTTCTGTGCGTGTCCTTCACCAAGCCGACACAGATAACCGCCTGCTTTCTTAAAACCCAAGCAGAGCAGAAGCTTGCTATGGCTTCGCTGATGCAGCCACTAATGACAAATGCAATGATTTTTGGAAGCTAGCTGGCTACAGCTAGCCATTGCCCCCTTTTATAAACGCTGCGGAGCGGCAGAGCAGCTGCTACAGACCGCCCGCCATTAGACAGCACCACAGCAACGGAAAAGGACTGCCAACACACCCCCGAAAAGATTCACCCCTTTTCGATAAAACCAGCTTTCAATAAGAGGGTAAAAGTGGAATATTCATCGTCGTCGAGTGAACGACCCAGGTTGTTTAACGACTCGCTTTGAGGTAGAAGTTGCGAAGGAGAGAGAACGGAAAATTAGTGAGGAAAAAAAAAAACAAAGATGGAGACGGTTCCTTTCTGCCAGGGCTTCAAAGACGACAGAGCGACAACATGGCGACTCCACAGCTACAGTATGCAGCTCTCCCAACACTTCAATGGCGGAAAGGGATGTTTAGAACGACTGATTACAGATATTTAAACCTCAAAACAACACTTTTTATGTCTGAAAAATGTCTTTAGTGCAAGCGTGGCTTGAGTGGAAGCAGACCGTCGAGTTTTTCGGTTGCCCACGCATGAAACGCGGATCACCGGATCTCCGTGTCACGCAGGCAGGCTGACTCGGTCTGTGGGGCCGCCACCAAGCCAACACATCAATTTGATTAGCTGCGTACGTGAAGTTTAGCTTTAATATTCATCGACACGACAGCTTATCGTATAATTTTAAGTGTATGAGTGGATAAAATTACATTGTCTTTGGTTAATGTCGAAAAGGGCAATATGGCGATCATGAAGTTCGCTTCCGAATTGTAGCTTCGTTGAGTAAAGGGCTGTTTCACTGCTTTGGAAGTAACCTGGACTTAGGACATTTGATGGCCTGAAAATATAGCTGGCAATCTTTGAAGCTTTTATTCCATTTGCGAAATAAATATTTATCTTTATCAGAAATAAAGCGTCAACCCTGTTTAAGTATTGTATTCTTTGATCTACAGGTAAATTAAACCATTCTGAATAGGGGAGAAAGGAAACATGATTTTTGAAGTTTCACAAATTGAATACAGGTTTCAGATGTTATAAGACTTGTTAAGAATCCATATGTAGATAGCCAGCCTTAGTTTAAATCAATCTAAGTTCTATTTTTGGATATGAACATGATGTGGTCTACTCTGCACAACAAGAAAATAAGCCATGTGCATTATTGTTTCACAATCTATATGCAAGACCCAAAAACAAATTTGTTTTGTATGTTTAAAGCCTATTAAAACATTTCCGTTTGATTCATATTTAAAACTCAATGCAATTTTTCCTCAATTCAGGTTTCAAAGATGATTTAAGATGTTTTAAATTTTCCTTAAGTGTAAGAAACTCCAGTGTAATTTAAATTGGTACTGACAGATTAATACGTGTGTAATGTAAATTAAATGTGAAAACAAGAAAGCACTGATGAATGACTGCAGCTGTATAGGTCAAAAGATCAGTTTCAATGAGTCTGGCTTTTGTGTGTAATAATCCAATCTGTGTTTGACTTGAAATGTTTTGGTTTTTAATCTAAAAACTCTCAGAGGTGGTCTACATGCCAAAAATGTAAAATTGAATCTGCGTTTCAGGGTTTCATAGACTAGTCTGTTGTTCTAATGCTTCAAACTAGTTTCAAAGATTAAGTGAAAAAAAGCATTTAAACTGCCCTTGTTTGTGTTTTCTCAAATAAGTTACTTCCAAGTATGATATAACGTCCTAAATTATGTTTATAAGATTTGTAATCCATTTGTACAATGGATTAATGAATAATCCAAATGTAGAACTGGTTAATTTAACTCATGCAGTTTGTAAAATTGATCCCATCCTGTATAAAAATACATTGAGTTTTTAACAAATCATGAATTCTGTTTAGTGTGGAACAATTCAGCCCAGGTTTGGCTTGAATCAGCATTTTAGATTGAAAACTAAAACTCATCCAATGTGGCCTTAACAGAAGTGAAATGGCCCTTTACGCGAGGGATCTCCGAATCACGAGCGAACTTCGGTGTCGTGGTAATATGGCGGGAACAAATTCCTAAGTTAGCTGGCTGGGTCGCGAATAATGGCAGCGCCTGATTCCATTTAAAACACGGGCAGTTTTCAGAGTCTCGCGGCGAAATACAGTTTGTGTGACCACAGAAGCCTGGAACATGAGTTGATTTTGTAGATTTACGTTAAAACATAGTAACGGCGTAAGCTTTTTAACGCATATTTAATAAAAATCAGAAATAGGAGTGGTTATGCATTTCGTATAAACTGTATTTACTGTGTGTTGAGAGTATCATTACACAGTCGAGGTATAAGTGGGTTTTTTTTGTTATTTTCGCTGGCTAAATGTAACATTAAGTGCCACGACTCTTGATTTCGCTGATAATTAAACTCGTTTTAAACATCCAGGCTCCTGAAATCTGAATTAGTGTGTGCTTAAAAAGCGCCGATTTCTTTCTCTCTTTTTTTAGCAGTTGAGCTAGCAGCAAACATGGCTTCCGATGAGTGTATAAAATATAGCGCCGTGTGCATGCCAAACGGCGGCGGAGGAAGCAGCAGAAATAAGTTTACAGATTGTGCTTAGAGCCGTGTGTGTGTGCAGCGGCGACCGAAGAGGCTGCGAAACGGTTAAAGCACTGCAATAATAATGTCAGCAAACTGGGGGGGAACCGCCGTTTCAAAGTGACCATTGAATCCAGCTTTTCTCGTCTCGTTGCCCCCCTGAATAATACGCCCAATCCGCAACAGTATCGAGGGATTAATGCTTGTTATGCGACTGTTTTTACTCTCTGCTACAAAGGAGAAAACACAGCCTGAAAACCCATGTGGTCACCATTAGCGAGGGGCTAGCCAGAAAACTAAAGGGTTGGTTTTAAAAAAAGCACGACTCACATCAGACGGTGTCCTGTTTCTTAGCTCCAAGTGGATCCTCTTTTTCATGTCCATCTTTTCCCCCTGTGGAAGTGAAACTTTTTCCTCTCTCTCGGGTTCTGCTGGGATCTTCAGTCCAAAACGGCAGAGATGCCCCTTATGGAGGGAGAATATAGGGCTGTGTAATGAAGTGAGCCGAACGCTAAGTTAGTCGGAGAGAAGGGGAAACCATGGAGGGAAACGGGACTGTAACAAAATATATGCTCAACAGCGCCCCCCTCCGCCCCGAACCGCCCATTGCCTCTGAAAGGAGCAATGCAGTCAGAAAACATGACGCGGCCCCCATGAAATGGATCTCTGGTGCAGCTGGTTTCTGCGAAGAAGTTCAAATGTTTAAATAATAAAGAATTATTTTCAAGCTACCAACCAGGTGTTTCTGTTAAATAAATCAGAGGGGACTTTACATGTAGTTTGTCACATGTAAAACACTCTGTATTCCGTTTTGTCTACTGTTTTTGTTGTGAAAACACTTTTTTATAGAAATAAAATCTACCTATTCAAAAAACAAGCTCCCACGTGTGTGCATGTTTCCAGTGACATCATTTAATTTGCTAAATTCCAACGTAAAGGCTTTAAAAGTCTTAATTGTCTCCAGATTTTCCAAAATGGGCCTCAAATTACATTTAATTCTGCCTCTTACTTGGAAATCAAATCATTCCCTTTTTTCATAGATTTTCCAAATGATTTTTGTTTATATTTTATTTCTTAAAGATGCTCTCATTTATTTGTTCTAAAACTTGTTCTTATTATAGTTACATTGTATTGAAACTACAAGGCCTGTTAACCTTTTTGTAGTTTGGTTTGGGCTTTTGCTTTATTTATGTGTTCACCGGGTATGAATTGATGATTAGTTGGTACGAAAACATTGTTTACGAAATTAAAAAGACCTAAAATGTACACAATGACAATGAGCAAATAGTCAAGATTCTTTTTTGTCAATTTTTGTCTCCTTTTTTCATCTTGACTTACCTTTTTAATCAAATTAATCCTTTAAAGACATTTATGTTTACTCTTTTCATAGTGTTTACTATGTCAGCCTATTTGCTTAATTCTGGTGCCTCTTGTGATGTCATCAATCCAAATGCACTCAATCAAAGCAAATAGAGATTATTTTCCTCAATGCTCTTTTCATAAAAAAAAACTTTGTGATTTTTGTAGAATCCACATACTTCATTGATCAACTTTGTTTTATTCTTTCAGTATATTTTTCAATTGAATAAAAAAATTCTGTTGGTTGTACCTTTAACTTTTAAAGAGATTCAAAATAAATGATGTTTTTGATACCACTGAAGTAGTTTTTCCTGTTGTTTAAACCTGTTCTTAAATATTACACCTGTTATTGATTTGGATGTGCACAGAGTATTTTGCGCAGATAAGTATTGCTCTGTTTCTTAGTTGAACCTCATAATACATGTTTAATATGTTAATATTCTTTCCAGTATAGCATAGAAAATGGAAAACAATTTTTTTAGAGTTTTATTAGATTACATACATATTTTGTTAATCCATAGCAGGACATATTTTTCCACTCTATTGTAAGATATGAATTAGTGAAAAAAGACTGAACATTATTTACAGTTTTACAAGTTAAAAGCAATTTGTATTTGAAAAATATACATTAAAAACATCCAAAGATATGACACTTCATAGTAAAGTTGATTACACTAATTGTGTTTTGTTGTTAAACACCATAAATCATACGATGTAACTCAGTCTAACTTAAAATCTGTTGTGAAATCATGTTTTGTCTGAAAAAGCATCCAAATTTTCTGCACAGATACTTCTCCCTTTTTCTTCTCAGCTGGGACACATGGCTTGGAAGGAGGTGTGCATTTGGTCTGGAGTAAAGAGAGCATTGTGCATACATGAGGACGGCTTCGCTCCCCTCCTTCAACCCAACGCCTTTACTTCCTGACACCCTGAAGTCCGAAACACTGCAGAACACTATTGGTGTGTCTTTTTTTAAAATAAAACAAAAATATCTCTGAAAATCTGGATTTTAACAAATTTATTAGATGTTTTCAAAGCTGTTTGTGGAAATCCGTTCTAGATGCTACAACTGAGCCTGTAGATGGCGCTGTGGTATCATTTGGTCGTTACACAGACATTCCTCAGTTCTCGGAGCTGAGAGTGGCTGACAGTCCTTCCTGCTTTCTGGCTTGAGTAATTTGGATGCCCATGCATACCTGGAAGGATTCTATGTCAGCTCAAAGATTTTAGGATTTCATCCGAAGACATTTAAGAACATGAAAGTACAGGAAAATATTTACATTTTCCTTTCAATCAAACCAGATTTTCTACTAGTCTTAGAAGATCTTATCTTGAGTAGATAAGATCACTTTTCACCAATATATCCAGAAGTGATTGCATCACCATTGTGATTTTGTGACTGACCTAATTCAACAGAGATCCAGTCAAAAGGTGCTATTGGTGTCACAATGAGGGCAATGGAGATCACCGTCTGTGATATAAAGACATTTATATCTGGAAGAGCCATTGACTGGTTCAGTTATTACAGCTAGAAAATTGTAATCAGGCCTGAAATCTGAGTGTGGTGATGGACTCAGACCTGAACCTTCATAGTCACATAAAGACGGTTAAAAAGTCAGGCTTCTATCACCTGAAGAACATTTACAGGATTACAGAATTATTACAGGATTTAGAGAAACTTGTCAAAGTTTTTACCTTTAGTTGCATTGATTACTGCACTAGTCTGCCTAAAACAACAATCAGACAGTGCAATACAAATAAACTTGACTCAGCATTCCTGGCTGCCATTCCAGCATGAAAATTAAAGAACATTCCAGTATTTTACCATATTCGACACTAAACATGTCACTTAAATACATTACAAATAGTTTGGGCCTAACACTGGTTCTAGTGGTACCCCAGAACTTAATAATAATGACATATGATTACCTACTTATACAAACAGTTAACTTTTTAACCAGTTTAACACTGTGTTATGATTGATGTTAATGTTTCTTTAAATCAAATAAAACTGCATTTTTTCTAAATGCACAGTGATTGTTGTTTTCATGTGTTGTGGCCAAAGTCTCCAGTAACACAGAAAAAAGTCACTAGATTTGTAATTTTTTGAAAAAAGTCACCAGATGAGTCTCTCACACCACTCTATAAAAAATAAAAAGAAGACCTGGAAATTTTTGACTTTTGAAATTTAGCAATTAAATAAATACATTTTTTTTTTAAATTCTATAAAATTCCTGAGATTAATATCAAATTTATTTATTTTTTTTTTTGGTGGAAATTTAGTTATTTTTTTCTAACTATAATGACCCTAATACAAAACTGATGAGTTAGAAAGCAGTTTTTAAGGTGTGAGCCAACTTGAGATACATCGTTTAGGACTCCCAAGTGACCACCAATTAAATTAAATTATTTAGTTTCTATAGTATTTACTATAATTATTTTATTTTTTATTTTATTTTAGTTTTCAAGTTAGAATTTAGCCCTTCAGGAGCAAAATAAGGCTCTTATTCACTAAGTTTGTGTCCAAAAACAATAAATTTGACTGTTTTGTTGCTTTTCTCTAAAAAGAAAACAACAAAGCTCCGTCTGAATGAACCACAAGTCTCCCAGAACATTTTTTGACAGATGAGACCAAAATATGGTAAAATAAAACGAAGCTGGGTGAATCACAGCTGTACCGCGTTAGCTGACAAACACAGGAATCCAGTCGACACAATGGCTTAGTCAAAGCCCAGATCTCAATCTGATTGAAATAAGGTCCTGTGTGAATTTAAGGAACCCATTTTTACAAAAGAAAATGTGTCCATACTCCTCCACCGACTGATAATGTCAAACAGAAAACTGCTGCTCCTCTTGAATCGAGGGGTGTACTTATTTAAATGGAACCCTCCAGCATTCCCTAAACAGCTGGGACATTCAGGGTCATTTAATCTGTTCGTTTGGTTTTATTTTCTCCTGTGAGTGGCTCGGACACACACATGGGGACTCAATATGCTGAGAGCAGATTGAGAACACTCCCAACTGAGCGTGCTCTGTCTGAGCGATAAGGAGGGGATGAACCCTGCTGCAGGCTGAAGGGTGGGAGCTCTCATCTCACTTTGTTTGGTTCTGCCTGAAAAACCTGCAGGGAGGCTTTGGGGCGGCTGTTCTGATTATGTATGATTTTGGAGAAGCCTTTTGTGCAGAAATATGAATAAAACTCAAACTGTTTTGCTTGTAACCGACTAATTCAGCAGGTTGCATGCAAGCGTTTTCACCGCTCACACACCGACCGCCTCCCTCCGGTCAGTGTGTGCTCTCCCTGTCAGAGGGAGAGTTTTTTTCTCCCTCTGACAGCTCAGTGCCAACTCCTCCAGCTTTACAAATACGATAAGGCCCAAGCTGCAAGAACTCTCCCAGCTCTGAGTAATGGTTAACCAGATAATTCGTCTAGAGGAGGGGGGTGGGAATAGACAACACATTTTTTTTTTTTCTTGTTCTCTGCGCTGTTTGCTTGCGCGCCTTTACAGTTGAGTTCATTCATATCTGCAGCCAGAATGGAGGAGACGTCGCAACAGGAGAACTTGCAAGAAGTGGAGAATAAAATCCAACTTGAGGAGGAAGGTATTAGTTCTGCTTCTTTTTGTATTTATCTATTTGCGTTTGATCTGATAGAGTCGTAATAAGGTGGAGATGCAGTTTCTGTCATTGGGGATTTATTTTAAAGTCAAAGATTGGTCCCACGTTGCAAAAATATTACATTTTACCAAGTATATTTACTCTAGTTTCTAGTGCAAATATCTTGGTACACTAGAAATAAGACAAAACTAACTGAAAAGTAACTTTTCAGCTTGTTTTAAGTCAATAATTTTATAATATTGATGAAAAATTATGAGTTCTACTGTCAGTACAGACATGTTTCCCATGTTATAAGTGAAATAATCGGCCAATGGAACTAGTACTTTTCCATCAATATTAAGGAATTGTTAAAACAAACTCTTATATCTTGCTGAAAAGTTAAAAATAGTTTTGTCTTATTTCAAGTGTGCTAAGATATTTGCTTTAGAAACTAGATGCAAAATACTAGGTAAGATTTTGTGTTTTTGCCGTGTAAGCGTGATCAATGTACAGCCAGAGAGAAATAATCCTACACAGGAACCAGGTCTTTCTGTTATGTCTAATAGCTGCAGATTAGTCCATATTTAAGTTTATGGTCATGTTTTTTGTTATGAATTTGTTTCAGGCGGGATCCGGCGGCGACTGAGAGACAGGGAGCTTCTCAGGAAGAGAAAAGCCGAAGCAGAAGAGAAGGAAACTAACCAGTGGGTTTTTGGGTAAATTTCTTTTAAGACAAACCCTGTCAGTGAAAATACAAGTTTAAATGCTTATGCTGAATATTTAAAGTCAAAGTAGATGTTAAAGTTTCTTTACAGAGTATGGCGATAACATTATCAGCTCTAGCTGCTTATCTCTCGTCTCGTTTATGTTGAATATGGAGCAAGAGGAAAGCAAAGGTTGCTCTGGTGGGCCTATGATGCCCAGGTCAGAGCCAGGGACTTTGTACTATTAGCTTAGCAAATGCATCACACCGCCCTGTGTCAGCTGGCTTAACAATTAGCTGGACTCTTTCAGGGTGGAGAGCCAGAGGAAAAGGTCAAGAGGCGAGAACAATAGTGGCACCAAGAGGAGAGGGAGACCTCGGAAGACCGACCCCGTCCTGCAGTTCCCAGTCATCTCGGGTCAAATACTGACCTCTCAGACTGGCATCCCGGCTGTGGAGTCACAACAAGCTGCAGATGTAGATGCACCTGCTCCTGTGCTGGTCCGAAACCCACTTTTTGAGAAGCTAGAAGTAGATTCTGCTCCAGTTCCTGCCCAGTATTCAGCTCCAGATGTGCAGCTCCCAGTACAAAATCCCTATGCTGCTTCAGTCCCAGTACAAGCTCAATACGCAGCTCCAGAACCAGTACAAGATCCTTATGCTGTGTCAGTCCCAGTACAAGCTTCCTATTCCGCTCCAGTCCCAGTAAAACCTCAATATTCTGTCCCAGTCCCTGTAAAAGCTCCCTATGCCGCTCCGGAACCAATACAAGTTCCCTACGTCGCTCCAGTCCCAGTAAAAGCCTCCTACATGGTACCAGTCCCAGTTCAACCTGCTGATGATGATCCAATCGAAGTTCAAGCCTCCGATGATGTCCCAGTTCAATTTCCAGATGCTTTTCCAGTCCGAGCTCTGTCCCAGGACGTTCCAGCTGCAGTTCCAGCTCCTCCCCAGGTGGAGGCGCTCTACCCAGAGTCTCCAGACAGAGAGACCCCAGACCAGGTTCTGATAGAAGACTTGGGCCCGGATGATGAAGAGGACGTCTCTCCTTCGGAAAATGACAGAGCAGATGAAGGTAGGAATGTCCTGATGTTGCTCTCACTGAAGCTGCAGTATGTAATGTTTATAAAAATTATATTATTTATGTTATATATACCATATGTATATATAAAACATATAAAACGATATGAGACAGATAATCTGTGAAAAAAATCAAGCTCCTCTGCTGTCTCACAACTAGAAACAACCAAACAGAGCCAGGAGGCGGGTCTTAGCGCTGTCAATCACCTCCCTTTGCTCTCTGCTAAGCTGCAGTTAGCATAGCCTGTTGTGAATGCTAAGGTCAGTTAACTTAGCCACTGATGAAGACTGCTTTCCCTGTAACAGTAAGTTGTTTCCCCACCTTTAGCACATTCAGCAGCGAGTACATGAGATTGATTGACAGCGCTAAGACACTCCTCCTGGCTCTGATTGGTTGTTTTTGACTTGGAGCGGTACATTTCTTCAGTAACAGTAGGAGGAGCTGGATTTTTTCACAGATTATCTATCTGTTATCATGCTGTCACAACATTTTGGCAGTTTTAACAAATATGTAAAATAAAAAAACACACATTTTAAAATAAAAGTTATGTACTGCAGCTTTTATTACATTTTTTTACTTAATTTTTTAGCATTTTTCAGTTTTTAAAGAATACATACAAAAAATTCCCCGACCCCAACTAATAAAAGTTCAGAGCATAAAACTGGATAAAGACAAAATAAATAATAATAATAAAAAGTAAAACCAAGTGTGAGACGTTCAAATAAACACTTGTTGCCAAGTTCAGGTAGAGTTTCCATTTCTTCCCGTTCTTCTTATGACCGTTTTATCTGTGTGTCTCTTCCAGGTTTAGATGAAACTCCGCTGATGAACTTGGCCGACCAAAACAAAATGTACTCAGTCCCAACGCTGTCCAGCCCTCCTCTGCCTCAGGAATACCTGCCAGGGAATCAGATATAAACTTTCCCCATCAGTCCAGATCTAGAAACCCAGATCTATTTTTTTATTTTTTAAGGTCACACTGTGTGTCTGAAGTTTATTTTGGTTAGTGTGCTTTTTATTATTGCAGAGAGACAATTGTTATTGCTTATGTGAAAAAAAATGCTTGAATGCAAACCATACCTGCATTGGTTATTTATTCTGAAATGTGCTTTACTGCAAACTAATACAAATGTGTCTTTTATTTTTTTGTACTTTGCATTGAGTAAAGAGCTAAATCTTACTTTCATTATTTAAGTAAGAATAACTTGTAATTGTATTTGTAATAGTGGATTGTCTTTCATTTAATTTTGTAAAAAAGATTAAATAAAATTACTTGCTTACATCATGAAAAGCTGGTCGTTATTTTCATCCGAGACAGAAAATTGTGTAAATATTGATTAATTATATTTTTATTTTCAGATTCATCAAGTTAAAGTGAAGTTAAAAAAATTAGAACTTTCACTTTTTTGATCGGTAACTTGGCAGGAAAGAAGGTGGAGAGTCAAAGTAAACGACCCATTGTCTGCTCCACTACCTGAGTCAACCAGTGCCACAATAACTACAAATTTTAATCTCAAACAGAACAAAACTTTAAAAAATGTGTACTTTAGGAGAAAAATAAGGATTTTCTGAGGCATCATTGTTTCTGCTGTTACTGTAAATTTGCATTCCTACGTAATGAGGTAGAGGGTTTGGTAATAAATAACATAAAGACAAATAAATGACCTGTAATCTCTAAATGATGGCTCACACCTTTGAATGTATATGAGTTATAACAACATTTAATTTCCCTTTTGGATCAATTAAGTATTTTGAATTTGAATAATATTGGTCAATTAAGTTGAATCTGATTCCAGTCAGGTTTGACCAATAAAATGCAGGTGTACTTTATTTTTTTGTATCTTGTGAGTGCAATTAAATTAACAAAAATAATTGGTTTACCAGAAGAAAATATATGCCTTGAAATAACCTAGCCAAAGTTCATAAATAGATCTGATATAGCCATGGGAGATTGAACCTGTTGTGTTAGGGTTAAAGGCCATATGTCAACCTCCGCCCCTCTAACATGTGGGGTGCCACAGAGCTCAGTTCTATCCCTCCTTCTTTTTGGTTTTATATTTGCGTCTACTGAAGTAATTATAATAAAAATCTTATGCTGACTTCTTGTTATAACATCCAGCTCCCAAGGCCATTTTTGATCTTTTCACCTGCCTTTCTGCTGCCACCTGCTGTTAGAAGCATGAATGTGTAAACAACCTAAACCCGCTCAATTATTTTCTTATTATTTTCTACCATGGCCGCAAAATTTTAATTAATGATAATAAAGCGGTTTTTATACTGCTTCACGCCCTGTACATGCTCAGCTGGGCGCTTTAGTGCCTCGTGTAAACTTGTTTGTTTTTCACTGTAAACAGTCTTTGTTGGCCAACAATAAAATCCAACACGTGCTTCCTCCACGCCGACGTCGAGCTGCGTCCACCGTGATGACGTTCGGACGACGGTTTGCTACTATCGTTATTAGCTACAGGCTAACCTGGTGAAACCTGTTTTCTCTCGTTGTTTCTTCTTCGTTTCAGTAAAAATGAGTCCGCTGTGTGAGCACTGCGGGGAGAACATGAAGAAGATGAATCAACAAGTTTCTGTAATGCGGAAAGAAATAAAAAATCTGAGGTATATTTAACTTTAAAAAGACCAAACTGAAGTTAGCATCCGATTGGGCTGCTGGTTAAAGGGCTGTTTCACTACATCTGAACTTTATTTGATTTGACATAGCTACTAAATGATAATGGGAAAAAAAACACATTAGGCTGAATTGGATTATTTCAGGGTAAATTATCCCTAAAAATGGGCCTTGTGGAATTAGTTTTCTTTAGTTTATTTCACTGCATTGTTTTATTGTTTGGTATGTCATGAACTGCATTTTAAATAATTTCTATCAGTTGCATAGTAATTTATTCCATGTTTCACCAGATTAAGTGTTGGCATTTTCAAGCTTCCCCTCTTCTAATGTGGTATAAATGGCTTCTTTTTATGTTTTCAAAAATATTAATAATATATGTAATTTGTATAGCACTTTTCAAAACACTCAGAGTACACCAAGTACTTCAAGCAAAATTATAAAAGGGGAATATTCAAATACGTAGCATGTTAAAAAAAAATAGGTCACAGGTTGAAGCAAAATGTATTTTTATTAATGTTTATTCAGATCTGAAGTATTTTAGGTTTAAAATATTCCATATTCCTTAAAAGTAGTGAAATAGCCCTTTAACCATAATGTGAAGGTGGGAAGTAAGATGTCTCCAGTTTTGTACTCCTCTGTCTCCAGTAATAACCTTTTTTTCTTCCATCTTTTCCTAAACAGACAGACGTTGGACGGGGCTGTCAGAGCGCATCGCAAACATCTGATGTCGATTCAGGCTGCTGTGTCAAAGGCCGACTTTTCTGGCCACAATAAAAAAGACTGCACATCTTCATTATCAGCGCCAGACGCATTAGAACAAGGTGGATATACTATTTATACTTAATACACATAAACTGCACAACATGCTGTCATGATTAGCTGTTAGGACCGAAAACAAAATGAACTCATTGACAGAACTTCACAATGCCTGAAAAACTTTGATCAAAAGAACTTTTATTTTTGCACTAATTAGATGAACGTTTCTAAGATTAAATTAAATCACTTTAGTCACAAAGTAATTTTTACAGCTAGAATTGTCAAACTGTCAAAATTAAGATGTGTAACCATGACAACGATGGGTTATTGTTTAAAACAAACCGTCTCTTCTCTCCACCATAACTGGCAATGATCATATCACTGAGTTAGGTTAGATGTGAACAAAAAAATATGTGCTGCGTTTACCTCTCCTGTTTTGATTAAACTGCCTGCTTTTAAAATATTTTAACCACACTTTGCAGGAAACATCCAGACTGTGCCGATTGGTTACATCAGCTCCTGTTTTTCCGTGAAGAACGGGACGCCCAGGCAGCCGACTATCTGCGGCCCGTCACGGGCTCAGCTGCAAATCCAGCAGAGCGTTTTCAACAACCCTGAGCATGCGCTGGTGGGCCTCGAGCAGTACTCGCATGTCTGGTACGTCACGCATATACTGCACATATCTCTGGGTCTCCTTTAACCTGTCAAGCTTAGAAAAGCCTCAAGTGGGTTTTGTCCTGCTGATAAACACGGTTTTATTTATTTATTTCATAAACTACAGGAAGGAACTGCTAATTCTAAATTAACATCAGTAGGAGGAAAATGCGGCGAGGTTCTCTATCTGCCCCAGTGTTCATGGGATTTTCAGCTCAGTTTCTTCTTTCTTCTCGATAAACTGAATCAAAATACACATTAGTGCACATGAAGCCCAAATCAGGGTGTCTGCACATCCTTAAAAAGTCTTACATTTAGTCTTATCTAAAATTAAGGCCATAAATTGTTTTAAATTTACTGGAAAAAACCCCAACAACTTTGCTCTTAAATGTGTTAATCACAGGCCTTAAATTTTGTTGTGGTGGGACTATTTAATCTGGTCTATTCTACTAAAGTTTTCTTTTTTCTCTTGGAACACAACATAGCTGCTAGCATACCCTTGGCTAGCTAGCTAGCTTGTTTGCTAGCAAGCTAGCTAGCAAACAAGCTATCTACCTCCATGATGGGTTCCTGCACATTTATCTCCAGTTGGCTGATATTCTTTTTAGTCATTAGGTACCAGGAAACTTAAACTCTGTCTTTGAGGCAGAGACTCTTTCCCAACCCATATGTAGTTTTGATCTTATTCCGGTCAAATTGGCCACTTCACACTCCACCCCATGCTGAGCAGCATTATCGCTTGAAGATCCCAAAATCATCTTTTGTAATTACAAATGAAACGCTGAGATGAGCTTAAGCAGAAACCTTCCTTTATTGAGGAGAAGGACATCAAAATATTATGTTTTTGCTACTTTTTCTATTTTTGAAGCCTGGAAGTGGATGTTTCATTCTGTATCTTTGTTGATAACATTCAATCTTTACAGGATTATTTTTCTTTTCCATAAAAACGGACATCAGAGTTACAAAGCCAAGGTGAAACCTCCCAGGCTGAACGGTCAGAGAGTCGGAGTTTACTCGACACGAAGTCCACACCGACCAAACTCCCTTGGACTGACACTGGCCAAGCTGGATAAAATTCAAGGTATGAAG
>NW_015114984.1:0-24131 GCF_001443285.1 Poecilia latipinna
TTCAACGTTGATTCAATGTTTCTGGCTGACATTGATTCAATGTTGTTTCAATCATTCTGTGCTATCTGGGCGCATTTAGTTAGATTATGCTGCTGCTTAAAGGTTGATTTGACTTTGAACATCTCTGCAAGGTTCACCAATTAATGCATTGTATTTCATGCACTCACTATGTGATTTCAAGTTTCACATGTGAGTTGAAATTATGACTAGACTGAGTTTTGAATTAACTTTTAGATTTAAAAAAAATCATGCTCCTACGTAATTTTTTTTTCCACTGATCTTAAATCAGCTTTCTAGTTTCAAACTTGTTGACTTATTTTAGAAGGTCCAAACTCCTCTTCTGCCTTCTGCTGTGCCACATGCAGTAAAAGCATCCTCTCTTTATAAAGCCGTCCCCCACAGTCTCAACTCCGCAGGTAACGCCAGCGTCAGCCACTGCAGCCGCCTAATATTCTCTCCTCCTGCTCGACCTTGTCTGTTCGCTCCTGTTCTAATAAACACATTCACGCCGGAGTCATTTCAGATCTAAGCTCCCATTCAGCGTCCTCTTTGTTGCTCTGTAGATGATTCATCCAGCCTCTCACCGGAGGCTCATTGTGAACTTCAGAACACATCAGACGTCAGATACAGGAGCCGTCAGCTCTTATAATGTCACACCACAGCGTGCACGGGCTTCATTTCCATCTCTCTCTCTCTCTTTATTTCTTTTTTTGTGGGGTTTTTTTTCTTCTCCTTGGTGGATTTTACTCACTCACTCACTAACTCAGAAAATCATTATTGCTATCTTACATAACTGTTTGGACACAGCATGGTAGCAGCGTCCTGCAAAAAGCAGTGATTCTAGGATCTAACTTAGAAGCCACTTGTAATAGACTTCATTAAATGTTGCAGGCGCATCAGAAAATAAACAATAGGTCACTCACTATAAGAAGAAATATTTGAAATCTTGTTCTGCCAAAATATTTGCCAGTCTGCCTTCACACCTAGATGATCTTGAGTTACATCCCATTCTTAATTAATACGGTTCACTGTGATGTTATCCCACTCCTTTCGGTAATAACAGATTCAAATCCTCAGGGGGGAAAAAAAAACAACTTTCTACAAGGTTTGGAAGTGAGCTCATGGGAAATTTTCACCATTCTTTTATGTTACATTTTTGAGGTCAAACGCTGGTGTTGGTCAAGAAGGCTTGGCTGATAGTCTCCACTTCAATTCATCCCAAAGGGGTTTTGTTGAAATGGGGTCAGGACTCTGTGGAGGCCAGTCAAATTCTTGTGCACCAAACTGGCTAATCAATGGTTTTATGGACCTTGTCTTGTGTAACAAGGTCATGTTGAAATATTAAGACATAAAGCCCAAACTGTTCCAACAAGGCTGCTATGCTGCAGCATTAGGAGTTCCCTTACACTGGAACCAAGAGGTCAAGTTCATAAAAAAACCCACAAAATCATTCCCAGACACCAAAATTTACCCCTGACAAAGAGGGAAGATTTGCCACTCGACGTTTCTACTCTTCCCACTGGTTTAGTGCTTCACATCTGACTTTTGACTCTGTGCTGCATCTGGTGATGTAAGGTTTGGATGCAGCTGCAAACCCATTCCATGAAACTATCTACACAATGTTGTTGAGCTGCATGAAGTTTTAAGTCCTTCAGCCACTGACTCTGCTGAAAGTTGCGTTTCGTCTAATCTTGGATTTTATCTACCACTTGGTTGATTTTCTTGTAATAACCAGTAGCACCTCATTTGACTGTGGAGTATTTAGAAAAGAGGACATTTATGACTGCACCACCCTGGAAAAGCAACCCATTCTTTTACAAATGTTTGTAGAGGCAGTCTGCATGCCCAGGTGTTAGATTTTACACACTTGTGGTCATGGAAGTGACACCGAAATTCAATTGGATGGATGAAGAAATTCTTAAGGCAAATATACTTATGGCTTTGATTTAGGTCTGAATTCTGACTGAGCTATTGTAGCATGTGAATTTTTCTTAATCTAAACCGTCCATTGTACCTCTGCTTGTATATTTGAGGTCATTGTCCTGCTGGAAGATGAACCCCCATTGTAGTCCTAATTTAACTTGCAAGGTGGTTGATTAAAAAGCAAAAAATCTCAATAAAATTCATTTTATTGCATGGTACTGGCTGGCTGTTAAATTTGTGTTATAAAGGAGAAAGAAAAAAATATTTTGTACCTTACATTGTGTATTTTAGGTCTATTTGTCCTCCTAGGAAGGCAATTACATTTCTCTGTGCATCTGGAAGCTGAGACGAGATAATGTGACCATGAGATTCCTTCTCTCTGTGCATTTCCGTCGTCAGAAACAGCATTTGAAGAAAAAAAAAACACATTTGCGTCACATCCTCATGCTTGGGCTGAGACGTCACACTTTCATCCAAATGATCCACTAAAGTCACATTTGACCAAAACATCAGACTTCATCCTATATGTGGTTTTCATCTAGTGTGTCTCTATTTCTGTCCTCGTTTTTTTTCGTAAATCTATGTCTTTTTTTTGTTTCTTATTTTAGATTCAGATTGCCACAAACATTCATTAATTAAACAAAGCAGAAATTCAGACTGTATATTGTGTGTGCTTGGGATCTGATCCTAATTTTGTGGATTTCACCGAAGGGTACATTTTCTGCCTCCATCTTTGGCAGCACAGATATAAATATACCCAACTGTGTCTAAAAATAGCCCGTTACACTCCAGACAAACTGAGAACATATGCAATGGTGAGATTAAGCCTCTCACTCTCTCTTTTAATTTCCATCCTCTGTGTGGTAAAGATGGATTTTTATTTCTTTTAGTGGATTCTTTGACGTCAAGGTCAGGGTGACCCAAGCGACCGAGGAAAAAAATGATGGAAAGGATGCTTTGGAAGGAGCGAAAAAATAGAAGAGGTTAAAAAAAAAAACCAAACAAAAAAAACGTCATCCCTTGGAAATGCAGAAGGACTAACTGTAGAAGTGAGGAATTGAGAAAATACTCTTTAGTCTGACTTCTTTCATTGTGGGCAGGCATATATTTCTACCTGGTTTATCCAATTTTCGTGTTTTCTTCAGTTCCTTCTACCATGAAGCGTTTCTGAGTTCACTCGTGGGACACAGAGGACGGCGAGTCTCTCTGTTGCACTCCGAAATATATTCTGCAAGCTTTATCTTATAGGTGCTTGCACCCTCTGCTGGATAACACATGCTTTCTTCCGCATTTTTATTTTACACAACTGTGACTCCTTGACAGCATGCAAGGTTTCCAAAGATCTAAGCATTTATATATAAAAGATTTTCAGGAGAACAAACAGAGTCACGATTGTTACCTCAATAATTTAAAAAATCTGAAGCTTTTTTTTATATGTTTTATCTGCTTTGAATACAGAATCTGGCATTAAAAAGAAGGACATTGCTAGTTTATTATAGTCTGGAAATACCTTCACTGTCCTGTAATGGTGATTGTTTCTGCACATATATGTAGGACAGGAGCTTGGAGCAACATCACAGCTGATGCTTAAAGGATTTGTTTGAATTACTAATCAGCTCTGTCAATTATCAAGTTGACTCAATTTCTTCAAGTAAGACAAGTAAGAAACTCTGGCAGAACATGATTGCTGTTTGGGATGGAATAGAGACCTTGATGTTACATGAATTATGAGACAGTTTGCAGGATTTGATTAGCTGGAAAGATAGATATTTGTCCTACCTTTCCAAAAGTAATTTCACTAAATGCTACAGTTCCGTTCTTTGTACATCGGGATGGAGTTCTCTATGTCTGAGTTCAATTCTGCCATTCATTACTGCATCCCATAATCTTCTCTTTGTGTTTTTTCTCCTTGTAAGTTCTCCTTATTTCATTAATTTGCTCTATGTTAGATCCGTTCAAATCTGAAACATGATAGCTTTGGCTAGATGAGACAGCAATTTAGCTGTACACCAAAACATCATGTAGTTCTGGTTAGAAAAAAGGACAAATATCTAAAAAAAAAAATCTCATGGTCATTATTCATTGCAGTGATAGTGTGAGCTTTTGCTTCTCCTCCAAAAGAACATTGTTACCAGGATTTTAAAAAACTAAAATTGTATAATGATTCTAGGTTATTTCACATGCAAATTAGCTAAAATAGTTCACCCCATTGCACTTAAAATGCTACAATGACCCTTTCATGACTGCATCTCAAGGTGTGGATTGTAAACTTGTTTCTGGGGAGCCACAGGAAAGGTACTTGATTCACTAATCTGCTGTGTAAGCTTAAGTGTTTCCCCTCTTTTTTATTATTTTTTTTATTTTGGTAATACCCAAAAGAAAACACTGCTGTCCTCCAGTCTCATAATCAGGTCTTGATGGGCTATTTTTAGCTTCTTGTACTTCCTGCAAGTGAGTTCTGCTGAGATTGCATGGAGATCTGGATGTTACATAACAAAATGTGAAATGAAAGAGTTTGCAGAGTTTGACATCTCACCCCGGATTTTGAGTGATGCTGCTGCATCTCTTCAAGGAGAAAGCATCGTATTGTTTTTCAGTTTTATTCCCATATGAGCGTCATTCTCAGAGTCCTTCACATAATTCTTGCTGATTGTGTTTGATGCCTCACAATGCAATGAGTGCACAAAGCAAATAATCTGCTCTTTTAATCCTGAGGTTAAAATCTGCTGTAACACTTTAAAGGAATAGTTAAAATTTATAGGAAGTTAATATCTTACCTAAAGTAGATGATTCTCTTTGTGTCTGGATGTAGCATATAATCAAGAGAGTTATTTACTTAGAATCTGATTACTGGTGAGCTAAGTGGTGCTGCGCTTACAATGGTCTTTCTTTTTCAAACAACTTACATGTTTTATAAATCTCTGGTAGTGAAATAAACTTTGGCTTTGACAGTAAATAATTTTCACTTATTTCAAACTTTCAGTATGTATTTATCTTGATCTCTGAGATCATGTTTCATCTTGTAAGATTGAGGATTTTATTGTGGAATGTAACTCAATTATTTATAAAATATTTTCCAAAGCATATCTGAAATATGCAAAAAAAAAAAAAAAAGAAAAGAAAATGCAGATTGCAGGAAATTGAAATACCTATGCGTAATGGTACTTGACATATTAGCTGGCGTTTGCAAATCTAAGTGTGGTATTTATTTCACTTTATGCTGATTGGCTGCTCCTTCAAGAGTGGAAAAACTGTAGGTATTTGTTTCTGCAGTATAGTGTTTGTATTAATGAATATTAAGATACATCACACTATTCATTGCTTGCTGTGATCCATAACCTCAATACTTCAGATCCACTGCAGTATAAATAACTGCAATATCAATGACTGATGCAAAATTGGCAATGGATTCATGACATGTTAATTGTACATACCACTAGGATGGCGTTGTTTCAAAATGGTGGAAGTCTTAGACGCTTTCGCACTACAAGTTGGCTTCAAATTAATCTGGAAGTCAAGAAATGTATCTGTATCTTCTACTGCAGGTTGATAAGCAAGTCCATCCTCTTATGCATCTGGATAAATCCAGAAACATCAGTGACGTTTCTGCAATCACTGGGTGTTTCGGGTCTTTCAGCATCACACACCCTCTTCCAGGGGTCCCAGCCGGGGATGTTCAGTCCCCAGCTTGTGTCCAGATGGCAACAAGCTGGGGACTGTGCCTAGTTGGCTGCAACTAGCTACATTGTTGCAGCCATCTTGTCTTCTGCCTGCAATTGGATGCTAATGAGCATGCTAATGAGACATGACCCAATCTCAAATGTTACAAAGAGCTAGGCAATGTAGACTTTATGAATCTTTTAAATTGTTGACAGTAGCTTACCGCAGACACTCTGCATCAAATCATTTCAAGAGGCCACATTTCTCCTTGCTACCAAAAATCAAAGTTTTTCAGTCGCGCTTCATTTAGCACACCAATTAAAGACTCACACACTGATTTATAGACGTGATCAAATAAATGCCCAATTAGCTCTTCTTTCCTCTGACATCAGCAGTTTTGGAGGCCTTATGTAGCACACTGTGGCATGGATTTTTCCTCTGAGGAACCACCTAAGACTGATTGAAGCATTGGCCTGGATTTAGAGGAGTTATTTCGGGAACACATCAGCGCACGGGGAGGTAATTGTCTCCTCTCGAGCTTTTTATCATCGGCCAAAAAAAGACAGATTTTAATGAGGCAAGAAAAAGATTGGGAAGGATATTAGAGGCGAGGGAGGAGATTAGGGTGGGACTGGAAGGGGAGAGACTGGAAAACTCACTGTACAGCTGCATGATCTTTCAGAGCAACAAGGGAAATATCTCGGTATGGTATGTTTTATGAATGTGCAGATGAATTGCTTTTATCCCTTATTGTTTTTCTGCTCTGGTCTATGCAAACATTTTCCACAGAGCAGGTAAGGTGACCCCTGCTCGCTGCTCAGGTGACAGTCTTGATGAAAGGCGCTGCATTCATATTGGAGGATATGAAAAAGGAACGGACACCAGACACGTGTTGCACCCACATTCACATTCATTTTTAATCCGCCTCGACCCGCTGGCTGAACCTTTACTGGTTCCAGCTTCACCTGCGTCTCACCTGAGAGCCTTTTACCCTCTGCAGAGCAATCAACACTTTCGCTACCCTTCCCTTCTGGGCTGCAGGGAACTTCAGTGGGACGTTGGATTTGTCCAAATATAGCAAAACGTTAATGTTACTACTTGTATTACTACTTTTTTCCTTGCAGTATTATTTTTTAAATATTAGCATAGCACCTTGAGCTGTTCCTGAAAGTGTTTTTGTGTAAATCTAAGATGATCTGTGAAGCTTACGCATGATGCGATCATCATTGTTTTTATTACTTATTTACTTATTAGGTCAGATTGGATAGATTGAGAGCATATCTGAACTTCTAAGCGTGTTTTGGAGAGTCAAAGTCTTATGTTGTCTCCTCAAGTAAACATGAAATGTTTTACTATTTTTTCTAAAACAGAAGGAAAAGCACAACCTTGTTAAGTTTATGTTTTAAATGATGAGCCTTACATAAACTTTAAAGCTTAGACAAGTTCTCTTGGGGCGCCAAAGTCCATTATGGATTGGCCATGACTGTCAGGAACAGTGGGATTACATTGCACTCATTTTGACAGGAGACCATCTTTCTTCTGCATGGAGTGATCCCTATTTCCATGAATTAAATGTCATCTAAATCAGCCAATTAAAAATTTATGTCTTTTTGTTAATTCTGAGTCTATTTCCCCCTAAAACCTGGTCCTTCAAGTTGTTCTTCAGGTTCCAACTAATAAAATTTGTACTATTCCTTGAACAAACTCCAACACATCCGTGTGTTTTCTGTGAGCTGGACTTTAAAGCAAACTTTGAAGTAATTAAAGGTTTTATTTACCTGCCCAAACACCGACTTCACTATGGGATGAAGGCTGGAGTCGCACTCTGACGCCGAGCCCAGTCTTTTGGCTTTGCGGCGGGATGTCGGTCGGACAGGTGCGTCCGAACTGAGAGTGGAAGTGGAGCCACTCACGGCTCTTTCGCTCTGTTCGAAGAGAAAATCCGCCTCGTCGGGGGGTTTTGGAAGAGAAGGAGTCGGCGAGGTCCTCCTGTCCTGCCGGGAGTCGTCGTGGTGGACGAGGCGCTCTGCGGGAGGCGAATCGCGGTGCTGATGATGCTGATGGTGATGCGGTTTGGATCTGGAGGACTTGCTGCGCTCTTTCTGGTGAAGCCGGCTCGCCCTGTGCCTCGCATCCTCCTCCTGAGCGTAATCATCCTCCAGGTGGCTCGGCTGCCGCTGAGAGTAACTCCTCTGCACCCGGTGATGCTCAACTAAATGCCGAGACTCAGCGTGTCGCGGCTGGCAGAGAGGTCTCCGCGCACTCGTCTCACACTCATCCGACCAGGGCGCATCCTCGCTGCTTCCAGCTCCGGAAGGGCGGTGATGCTGATGATGGTGAGTGTGGTGGTGGACCCGGTGAGCTGCGGCGGGTTCAGGGTGCGCAGCCCTGCGGCTGAGCCCCGACGACCGCAGCAGAGAGGTGGTCGACTCGCTTTTGGGAAGAGAGGAGCTCATCTTTCCCTCTCTCCTTCCGAATGAGCGACGCGCGGCTGGAGAGGGATGCGAGTGGAGAAAATAAAAAGGCGACGGTCCGCAGTGTCCTTGCAGGTGCTCAGCCGCATCCAAAAGGTCTCTCTTTATCCCAGAGTCACACACCGGATGGCCCCTGAAGGCGCACCTGATCGGGGGGCGGCGGGGGCGCAGCTCAGTGTGAAGTGTCGCCTGATGTGGCAGCAGGCGCTCAGCCAGGAGCTCCGCAGGGAGCTCCACCAAGTTTGGACTGCAGCAGCAGCGTGTTGAGCTGCGGCGTGGCCCACAAAAGTTCATTAAGACCCACGTCACAAGCCTACAGATAATTTTCACGCACAACGAGCTGCTGAGATAACTTGTTTCCCCCTTTTTGTGCTTGATTAGATGGTGATGGAGGGAGGGCGCATGCTGAACTCCAGGAGATTGATGGAAAATGTCACACTTAGAGGGCACACAGACGCCAAAGTGGTCACAGTGACATTAATTCCAGTGAGCAGAGGTGACTCCTGAGGGCGAGTTGTTTCTTTTGGGCCTTTGTTTTATGTTTTTACTTAAGTTGAAAAGTGCTTTTTGGAACATTTCAAATTTGCTGAGGTTTCTTTGGTCTAAAGATGAAGATGTTGAATCTAAAGGCTCCCATAAACCTAAACATAAGGCCACTGAAATATGTCGCATCCACAAATAACTTCACATTTACTTTTTACCACTGCAGATCTTCTACCTCCATTATCATCCATGAACCTTTTATGTGATCTTCCTCTTCCAATCATCTCTACAATCAAAATCCATGTCTAATATTTATTTTATCCCTCGTTCCAATCATGTAAGGCTCTCTGCTTCCAAACTATCCAACCTGAGTCATCTTTATATGTCCCACTCTTTCATAATTTCTAATCATTCAGGGAAAATCTAATAATAATCAATTCTGCTCGCAGTCTTTTTCTTTCATTCTAAAATGTAACAAATTGTAACAAATTAAATGAAAATTCTTGTATATATAGTCTTTTCATTGCAAATTTTTTATGTCCATCATATTTAAGACTGCATTAAAAAAAATCAAACTTTCAGTATCATGTCTTTAAAGCCCGAATTTGAATGAAAGTATTTAAGATTTTGCCAAAGGGCTTTCAGTTATCTTGAAAGACACGCTGCACTTTGATCAAGAAATCAGATAGAGCTGTCGCAGCACATTCCTCTAGTTTATCTCATCTGTTACTGTCCAAACATCGGTCTAAACTTCACCTATTTACAAATCCTAAAAGATTAAACTCCCCAATCAGCTTTCCAGAAACACCATATTGTCAAAAACAGAATAGGGAATTTTGACAAACAGCCAAGAAAGAATATAAACACAACTCAAACAAATACATCTGGGTCTACATCTGTACACCCACGGTCATAATTCTCTCAGCAGAAGGTAGATAACGACGTTAATACGTTCAGCCAATTAGACAGAATTGTTTTTCTCAGAGTAAGTGGAGAAAATGAGCAGATTTTGCACGTCTCTCTCAGGGGAGTTTGTGTTCTCTGACATCTGTGTCTCTTCTGCTCCAGGGACAGACAGAGTATCATCACTAATGTCCTCTTCAGCAGTGGCCTTCTTCAACTACGCTGCTGTTTTCATTCATCTCGAACATTATCATCAAGTGTTTTGATCTTACGGCTTAATCTTTAAGACTATTTTTTAAATAATAATAATAATAATAATAATAATAATAATAATAATAATAATAATAATAATAATAATAAGTATGTCCACAGAAATGCTGTTCAAATTAATCCCCTCCATTTTTTTCCCTTCTTATTTGGTATATGTACCTCTCCATGTTGGTCTGGCACTTGACTTTTGGAGACACTGGGCTGCAGCAGGAACATTCAAGCCTCGAGGTGCAAAATGGCCCATTTATTGTCCTCAGAGACAGAGAGACAACAGGAGAAGGTGGACAGCAACAATACAAACAAAAACACGTTCAAAAGAAAAATGTACAATGGTTCAAATGTGGAAAGCCAAAATTAAATTTTGGTTCACTGCCACACTCAAGGGTCAGATTATCAAAATTTTAAATGCTGCAGTGCACACAGCTGTGGCTCTGTATTCACAAACAGCAAATAATGGTAAATAACTGCAACCTATTTTAGGGCACCCACCTATTGCGGATATCTTCAAAATTCTCAACCTATCTGTTTAATATTATTTGCGTTTTTTTTTTTTATGTTTTTTTTTTGCTGCTATTCGGACTTGTTCCAGCTGAGGAAAGTTACCAAATACCCAGTCAAGAACAACACAGAGAGAAAAAAGAAAAAAAATCTAAATGTTTCTAAAAATGATCTGGTATCCAAAATAATTTAATGTATGACTTTAAGTTCTAGTCACATCTGCTGTGTACTCCACTCACTCGCTTTGCACAATTTAATGTCACTGAAACATTAAACAGGATTAATGATTAATGACAGAGTGGACTGGGTCCCCCGATGAAGAATGGGCTTTCTCAGGTGAGTCGTTGCTCTCTCAGATGAGCAGCTGGTTCTGCAGGATGTAACATCACTGGAACAGTTGAAGCAGGAACGCTCAGTAGCTGAATGAGATTAATTATCGAGTTAGAAACTGATACCTTGAGACAGTGAAAGGGTAATATAATAACAGAGCATAACAAATTGATCATACAGTGTGTTTATTCCTTTAAAGTTCCTCTGTGGCTTTTAGTTCCGTGGTTTTGATAAATTGATCATCGATTATTGCTGCGGAATCTTCCCTTCATTGATCAATTTCAACAAACACAAAAAGAGGGACTTTCAGTGGATCTAAAATGAATTTACATCTGATTAAAAGAGTAACATGTATGACAAATTTGTAATGAGAGACTAAAAATGTTAATAATTTGTTTAGTGTGAGGATTTTTGTCCAATTTGGAAAAACTAACAATATTTCCCACCATAATATCTGACCAACAAGTGTTCAGTTTTTATTTACATGAACAAGCTTATTCCACTTTTAAAGCACTCTTCTTGTCTTGGTTACCACTTTATCAGCTTTTATGTTACCAATTACATTCATGAATTTACAAATTACCTCTTTAGCTTTTGTTTTTGTTGCATCCTATGAATACAAAGTACTTGCACAAGTTTTAATGTTGTGGTCAAAGACACCTTGACAGAGCTTCGGCTTCAGCAGTGTTCAAGCTGAGTTGCAGCGTCATGACTTTATTCATTCAGTCCCTCTTTAAGCCTTATTTTTTCTAAAATACCCAATTTTATTCCCAGGTCAGCTGTCTGAAATGCAGCCGCTCAGGTTATTTCATCCACCTTCCCTCTCAGTCAGCCTGAATGTTTCTTTATTTCCTGCTCTGTCGGCTGCAGGCCTCCACTTCCAGCGCCAGTTCTCTGCAGATCCCGCTTAAAGCATGCCTTTACATGCCTCACTGGCTCACATTTTCTGTAGCCAACGTTGAAAGCGGTTGAAAGTCACATGAGGAGGCATGCTAAGAAACAACAAAATAATCTGGTAAGTCAGCTGTGTGAATGGGAGTGAGTGGCTGCAGTAACATATCAGATCCCTGCCAATAAAACAATCACACAAGAAAACATTTGATAGATATCTCAGATAGGAATCATGTTTGCTGATCATTTCACAGCTCTTTCAAAAACCATTACATAATCTCAGAAAAAAAAAATGCCCGAGCATTTAGTGAAGCAGGATTATTACTATTTTTATTTGTTTCCGTTACCTCAGGGTTTATCATTGTTAACCTAAAAAGTATAAATAAATAAGCAAAAAATGAATTTAGCGCCTTTTTCATACCTGCATCACGTTTCTTTAATTTCGATGACTCAATAAGATTTCAGATTTTTAACAAGAATTTTTAAAATTTTGTTGTAAAATTCATACATACATTTTTCAATCAATTAATCAACATATTTATCTATATCTCCCTTTCCTTTGTACAATTTATAAAATATATTTTTTAAATCACAAATTTAATTTATTTCTCTGTTCTGTAATTTATTTTCAACACGAAATAAAAGTTTTTTGGGGGCTTTTTTTGCTAAAAGTCCTAGTTACAGGACACCATTATCAAATATCATTGTCATTTCATTGTTTAATTATATGCTACAAAGCTTGTAGCGTTTCTCTTCTGCATCTTCAGGAGCAAAATAGCATTAAAGAAATAAAACAAGAAACATATAAACATATGAAAAAGTGAATTTATGTATAACCTGTCAAATCATTCTTATAATTTTGTGGAAAGTTAGTTTGAAAAGTTCATATAGAGGGTCTGAGGAGCCTCTGACATCGTTCAGGATTATTTTATTGAAACATTCCCAGAACAAATCCTGCACAGAGAATAGAGATACTACAAAAGTCATTTCCATCTTGTCAGCCATATTGCAGCTAAAGAGCGCAGGCTGCATGTTTTAGTTATGGCAGGTACTGGATTGACAGGAAATACAGTGTCAATATAATGGCAGCCATTGTATTGTAAGACAAGACCTGACTACCCTTTGTCCAGGTGTAAATGCTGAAATGTAATTCTGAGATTTGTAGAGTAGGAGGATAATTAGTCGCTGTTGATCCCACCTCTCTTCCCAGTTGCTTCATCTGAAGGGAAACACAGAAGAAGAAAATATGTTGTGTGCCTGTGGGATGATTTAAAGGAAAACGCTGAAACCTCTTCTTTTGTGGTGTGGCTCCCACTTTAGATACTCCAAGTACATTTCTGTTTAACATCTTCACGGAGATCAAACAGCCTATTCAGCTCAAGAGTTGGCTTTTTCAGTGTTGTGTGTCAGAGTTCACCTTGTTTTAACTTTGATCATGTGAAGAAAAAAGCAAACTTTTACGTCCCACTTGTAGTCTGATTCTCTCTCATATCAGAAACATTTTAATTTATTAGGAAATCAGTTGTATAGTAATTTGCAAGGATTTATAAATCAATTAATATCCTGTTTTATATTGTTATGCCTGTCATGTTTTATTCTGACAGGGTGTCTTTGACAAGACACTGCAAATACGCAAGAGTTCAGACTTGCTTTATACCAAAACCAAACCTGGAGAAACTCCCTCATGCGTTGTTTTGTAGTGATGAGTTGTGAACACGCAGGAAACAATAAATCAAATTTCAGAACTCTAGTCCACTGTGCTATTAATAATAGGCATTAATAGCAACCTTTAGAAATGTCCAGTGGAGCTGAAACAACCCAACATCTGTTTGTCTTAACTAAGATTTCATGAAGCAAAAATCATGAACAGTTCTGACAGAGGGAGGTCAGTAACCTCCCTCTGTCCGTAATCATCTGGATACTGAGGAGACTCATGAGGTCCCTTGTCAAAGATCAGTCGGACTGAATAACGGCGAAGTGGAACAAAATGTAAATGTGTCTCAGTCTGTTCTGCACAGTTATGACTGCAGGCTTAATCCACTCAGAGAGAAACTCCAGACAAACCAAATTTCACATAATCCCATCATAGCAAAAAGTTGAAGTTTCTTGGAATTTTGTTGTTGTTTTTTTTATTTGACAAGCAAAAGTATTCATACCCTTTGATCTGTTTCCACATTTTTGTCTAGTTTTAGAGACATAATTAGGATTATATGTGACAGACCAGATAGTGCATAATTGTAAAATAAAAGGAAAAGAACATGTACATTTTTCTATTTTGTAAATGGAAATATGGAAAAATGGTGGCATGCATTTGTAGTTAGCTTTAGGGAGAAAAATAAAACTTTCCTGCTTCCAACTTTGCAAATCTAGTGACTGAACTCCATAAATTGGATTTAAACCATAACACTGCTGCTCTTAGCAGAAAGAGAATCTACCTGTTAAGGGGACTGAGATTTTTGGAGTGTAGGGAAACCTTTATTGACTTTATTGATGGTTATCTACACCAATTAATTAACCTCATCAGAAAGGCCAGCTCCTTGACCCAGTGTAGATGGTAGGAAACAGAAAAATCTAAAGCTACAAGTAACATCCCTATTGGGCAATGTCTCCCAGTCCATGGATGAAGCTGTTGCTGAACTAAAAAGTCCCTTCATTGACAGACTGCGGCATCCAGGTGCACAAAAGAGCCGTACCTCAGATCCTTCCTGCCAGCTGCTGCAAGACTTTGTAACCATTACCAAAAAAAAGTTGTTATATCTTCTGTAATTAGCAGTTTTTCTCATTTTAAATAACATATGTTTTGTATGCAAAGACAGGGATGCATACGTACATCTATGTGTCTATGTTTGCAATGTTACTGTTTTTCCACAAACAACAGTGCTTACAATAAACTACAGGTGCACTCCAACCATTAGATGGTTTCTGGATTTTGTTCAGGAGTATCAGGGATTGAATACAAATGTACACCACACTTTTATGAGCAATAAGATTTGAAAGCCATGTGTCCTTTTCCTTCAAATTTACAATTGTGTTCTATGTTACACGCACTTGTCAAGCAAGTCCTTAATAAAATACACCAAAGTTTGTGGTTCCAATTTAACCAAAGGTGACACATTTTGTGTTTGCTTGTTTCAAAGCTTCAAATATTTTTCCATCAAAACATGAAGCACAAAGCTGGCTCTGGAAATGCTCCAGTTTTTCATTGTTTTATCTATCCTGTCCTTGATGTCCATTTCAAATTCCATGAAAAGGTGAAGCTTACAGAAGAAAAAAAGAAAACATGCTTGTTGCTGTTGGCGCTGGCTTCAGAGAAGCAATCTGTTGACTTTTTTTATGACACAGTTTGACGCCTCTGTTGAAGCACGGAAAGTATTGACACAACGCTGGCTGCAAAACTGAAAAAAAAAAGAAAAAGAACAGGAAAAGCTGCAGCTTCGGTGTGGTCAGTGAAAGGATACTTGCACAAGTTAATGACATGTTAGCATGACATATTGCAAAGCTAACATCTCTGAGCGGTTATTCACACACAAACCATAAATAATTTTTTTTTCTCCCATTTGTTTACTCAACCCAAGGCATGGGGAGGCCACTGAACTGTAACAAGACAAGCAAATTTAAAACCAACCAATTAAAATTGTCATGACATGTTTCTTAAAGCCAAAGCTTTGACTTGAAAGTTTCATTGATCTATCTGTTTTAGCTCGGCTGCCTGCCAATAAACTTGGGTTTGTGTCACGGTGATTGCTTAAAACCCCATTTGGCATCATGAAGACATCCAGCAGCCTCAGGGGGAAACAGATCCAGACATGATGGCTGAATATTCAGCAACGTAGGAGTCTCCGAACTCTATCTCTCTTTGTGTCAGTAAGCTATGTGGCTTCTGACAACCAGTCAATGTGAGTATTATATTCTTAAAGTTAAGGTAAATATGATACCTGAGGCTAAACGCACATCAGACACATCAGCTCTTTGGAGGCTGATTGCACCCTGGACATGTTGTCAGTCCATCAAAATGTTAGAGTCACTTCAGCACCTAAAATCATTTGATTAATTGAGTGAAGTTTATTTAACTTCACTCATAATTTAAAAATGAACTTCTGTACGTAGGAAAAGGAAATTACATGATAGCCCTGTACACCATTCAGACTCTGTAGTGTGACATAAACATTTATGATAATAAAATTAAATCGCAAAACAAGCAACGCTTAACATTTCAATTCACGTTTGACTAATTCACATAATGTGAGTTTCATGCTTCTGTTGTAATCTTTGAGACTTTTCTTTCCTATTTTGTTCTGTTTTTTCGGTCTTTGGGATTTAATCCAAGTTATTTCGTCTCCCACAATTCACATCCTGTGACAGAAAAGGGGATGTAAGGTTTTTTGAACATATACAAATAACCACAAACATACCAGATGTGATTACGGGGACAAATAATATTAATGATTATAAGTATAGTCATACAAATTACATCCTATGATTCATTAATTTGCAAAGCCATCGTTAGCGACAACTTGAAGTTGTTTTCTTTATGACTTCATCAGCTGCACAGGAATGCTGGTTCTCTGCTTTACATCAATTCGGTTCACTGAGGTTTGTGAACATTTGTTTAAAAAAATCCAGTTGAAAGTTTAGAGATGCCAAATTGCCAGAGATCAATCACTTTTCCTCTTTAAGTTGTAAAGATGATTATTCACCATTTTAATGAAGCTAATGTCGAAAACTACTTAAAGAATTGTAAGGGGGGAAAAAACAACATATTTTTCAGATGTATTAAGTTTAACAATTGATTTTTTTTGGCAAAACTCCTCAGGAACAATAATTGCTGCCCTTGAGTTGCACTTCAATCAGTTTGGAGTGTTTGCACTTTGAACAAGATGGAGAAAATGAGCTAAATTACTTCATTAAGCTGTTAAAAAATATATAACACTTTAGGTCATGAAATATTTTGTATTAGCAAAAAATCTGGTGTGCTGAACCACATAGTCTTTCAAATTCTAAAATTTGATTTGGAATACAGTTGTTTCTAAATATGTGGCTGAGAAAAATGCATGATTCGTTACATCAAGCTCATACAGATTAGTAAAAGAACTATATATTTTCTAGCAGTGCATGATTGAGCAATGAGTTGTGAGGGATGAGGCAGTGATTACTCTCCATCATTCCTGCCTTTTCCTGTTGCATGTCATTCCCTTTGTTTCGGGTGAATCAGACGGGCAAAAATAGTTCTGGGACTATTTATTCAGAAATTCAGAATTATTCTGGTGCCTCATCTGTGAGCCTCCGAGAGTTTTTCCCAAAAATTATATAATCCAAAATACACAAAGACACGACACAGTTCAGGAGGACCCCCCTGAAGCATGAAAATGTAAAACAAAAGTGCAGAAAGATGCAAATAAGAAAGGAAGGACTGGTATGAATGAGCAGGCTCAGAGCTGTACAAGCTCAGCGCGGTGACAGGATGCTGGATTTGAGTGAACAGGGGCTGGCATTGGTGAGTAGGGGGGCTGCTGGTATGACGCAGGGAGTGCAGAATAAAGGGATGCTCTATTTATAGCAACGCAGCGACCTACAGTATGATATTCTTGCTGAATCTTCTCCTACACCTTCCCTCTCTGCTTACATTGACTCAAATTGTGGCACACGGCTTGTAATTTATTCAGACTAATTAGGGGGCTTTGATAGCTGAGGATGAACTAATCCTCTCACAGCTCGGGGCAGACCCATTCAGCAACGAGGAAAAGAAAGCCATGGCTGACAAAAAAAAAAAAAAGCACTGTAAATAAACATTTATAAGCACAAAATTCCTGGCTTTAGTTTTTAGAAATGTATTTTAAGTTTACTTTACAGGATTCTTTCATCCTGTAAAAAGTGATTCTGTTTGGAAAAAGTGACTTGGGAATAAGTTCCTGGATAAATACAGGTCCTATTTAGTAATAGAGACATAATTTAGAAGAAGTAATATTCAGTGTGAGAATGTGTATAATTCTTTTATTTCTGTCTCAGGGTGAATTTTTGCAGTTGAAAATATGCACACTATCGCCCCCTGGTGTTGAAAGCTATACTGATCACCGGCGCACTGGATAAAAATAAGTTTTTGTCTATTAGGAAAGCAAGACAATGCAATCATATTTGCTTATCTGAATTTATACTCAGAGTGATTAACAGAAAATCAATAGAGCAGACATAAGTCACACTAAAAACATCAAATGAACCAATAAAAAAAAAAAACAAGATACAAATGAAAAACGTATAGGATCAAATAAGAACAATAACATATTTAAATGCAACCCCGAGCAAATTAAATGATAAAGCCATTTTAGACTTTTCAAACACTGGTTTAAGTCTCGACTTAAATGAGTCAACATTTTCTCTTTCTCTCTGGTATTCAGGGAATTTGTTCCAGGAAGAAGCAATAAAAACATCTGCAGTCATTGTAGATTTCAGGATAAGAGTTCAGGTGGTGACGGATAGTTAAATAAATATGATAAAAAATTTAACTGATGATATCATACAAGTATGACTGCCTTTATCTTTTAATTAAAAATCTATAAAAGTCATAGCGACCCTGCAGAGAGATTCACTGAAATGGAGTTGGCAAAACAGTCAAGCTTTCAAGTGAAGAAGTTTAGATGTGTGTAAAACACATCTAGTGTTTGGGCCTCAAATATAAAGCGTCTTAATCTGATGGTTGTTGTTTGGCCGGTAGTTTGAAACAAGTCCTGAGAAGTCGATCCCAGTTTCCCATATTCAGGATCTTGACCATGACCTTTGCATCTGACCTTAGATGTTTCTGGGAAGAGTCCGACTCTGTGTCGTTTCATCCTCTATTCAATGTCCAAAAGGCAGAAATAAACTCTGCAGGCATAATTATTGTGCCTGCAACATTTTATTTTCTTTGTTTAGTTTGGTTTGACGATCCCCAACATGTTTTTTTCACTTGTCCTTATGGTTTGATTCTCTAATAAATAGATTTTTATTTTCCTAAAATGAATGGTGCTGATTACGTCCTGTTTGTCCTGATCTCAGAGTCACGTCTTTCGACTAGTGATCCCTCGTGATGTCCTGCCTTGCAAGCTTCGACTGGCCTTAATTGGTCTTTGTTACACACTGTTCTGATTTTTTAATGTCTTTGTTTCATGCCCGTTGGAGAAAGAGGACATCTAAAACTCCCACAGAATGAAACGTTTTCTTGATGTGGGTAGTAAAATTAACTGTTTCACTGCTACATCTGAAAAATAGAGTAAACTATTGTCATGCTTCTAGAGACTAATGAACGTATTTTGTGCTCATTTCTCACAAATTGACACACTTCCTTCAATTTTATTAAAAGGCCTTCGACATAATTTGCTTGAATGCTATAAATTACCTGACTTTTAAGCTATTTTATTTGAAAAATGTTTCCCCTCTCTTCCATGTGACTGATATTTTAAATATTTGAGATCAATATTTAACCACTTTAAAACATCAGACAAATTAATTTAGGTACATAAATGTCTTTTAGATATAAATTACTCTTAAAACACTGACATTTTTCTTATTTGCAAATAGGTGCTTGTTTCTATCAGTCTTTAACTTTTCCATCAAATCTCAAAGTAATTTTCAGTCCATTCTTCTTTGGTTTCTCACACTTTTACAAGCTGAACCTAAAGAAATGTTGACAAGTTCTTAACATTGAAACGTTTTATTTTCATTATGCTAAATTCATTGACAAATCAATATGCTGACACTAGTTTTATTAAACATTAAAAGTGGGATATCTGCCAAAAGCTAATAGTTCAGACACCCAAATAAATGTGTGCTAACAGGCAAGAGTCAATCTAGACTAAATATTACAAATATTAGTAATATTATTTATTAAACTGGACTCATCCTCAAACACCAAACAATGACATTTTGTTATCTTTGTTATTTTCTCAATAAACAATAAAGAAAAGTGTGAGAGATTACAGTGAATCACATCCAACCTTCTATTATTTTACCCTTCAGTTGTGTTTTTATTTCATTTTCAACTAAAATGCTTATGACTCAACACAGCATTTTAATGAGACAAACACGACTACTTATGACTGTGCACAAATTGATTCAGAATGACAGGAGACAGATTTTGAGAATATGACACAAACGGGTAAGAAGCAGCCTTTTGGTTGTTCATTGCTGAAAAAATGATCCATCCAGGATGTGTCTTATTGTTAGAACAAGCATCCGCTATTTAGAGGCTATTGTCCTCTGCACAGCTGTCAAGAGTTTGACCTTTGACCTCAAACCCTATTCTTTTTTTCCTCTTCTCTTTGCTCCTGTCTGAAAACTGAATCAAAATAATTATTTTGGTCAATTACAAAAATCGGAGAGCATATAAAAGGTTTATTTTTAAATATATAAAATGTGTACAATCATTTGATGTTTTTAATGTTTTATCTGATGTTTTTATCTTTTCTTTTTATCTTTTTATTCCTTTCTTTTTATTTCTCTTTCTCACTGTTTGCGTTTTAATGATGTTTTTTTTAAACTCTTTCTCACAAGCTGTTTTTATTTTAATTATGTAAAGCACTTTGAAATGCCTTGCTGCTGAAATGTGCTATACAAATAAAATTTGATTGATTGATTGATCAAATTAATTGAAATAAGCTTTAATCTGACATATGTAGTTGTTGTAGTGCAGATGATGCTAAATTTGATTCAACTGAATAAAACTTTTTTTCTCTCTTTCGACAGAGAAAATGACCCTTCATTTTAAGTATTTTGGAAATTTAAAATGATGTTATTGTATTAAAACATATTTACTCCTTTTGAAATTTTGAAGCAGACTTGAAAACTAAGATTGTCCACATTTAAAAAATGTGGCCTATGACAGATTAGGAAACTCTCATGGTTGTTAAATAGAAAAGTATCTTTTACTCAGCATGACTTATGAGCGATGAGTAACAAACGCTGCACCACAGAACGATGACTGTTTACTTTTACTGCATTATAATGGAATCTGGGTTATGTTCGGATTTTATTGTGAGAAACATCCTGACGAATGTGGAGAAATGTGTTAACATTAGCAGCCTTAAGAGGACCGTCTAACATAGAAAAGACTTAAAGAACAGTTTATACAAACCTGTAAGCAGGACAGTGTGAAATTCCTTTGTGTGGTGTTTATCCAGAATGAGGAAAAAATTATAAACATAAAGTACTTATTGAATAAAAAATGGGTCTGAAAGCAAACTGTTCCTGAGTCGACGTCATCCAGCTGCAAAAATCGTACAGGAAAGATCAAATTTGTGCCTTACTAAGCACAAACATTAAGGGAGAGATGGGAGACCAACTTACGCAAGAACTGAGTCAGAATTGGTCTGAGTTACGTCAAAAATAACCCAGTACAACTTCCAACAACAAATCTACATGTGGCATTGAAGAGGGTTCATTCCTACAGAGACTCATTCTGGGACAACATTCCTGATATTAAGTCAGAACAAAAGGTTTTCCTTTCCATTAGATTCCCAAATATGAGGAGACTTTGCAAATCTGAATACACAATTAATAAAATAGAAAGTACACAGCCATTATGAGAAAGTCTGACTACAATCCAATGTTAAAATGTTGTTATATTTCACAAATTGTCAGACACCAGTGTTTTATTTTACTTTTCTGTTAGTTAGAAGACATATTGACATGTTGCTTATACTTTATTAATGTTTCACAATCTTGCAAAGTACTTTTAAAAACACATCAGCATTCAAGGAATAGGAATTGGAATGGTGCGCTGGGTTGGTTCAAACATGTGAGGTTATGAAAGGCCTTATAGTTAAGGATTTTGATGCAAAGACATACTGCAATGGTAAGACAAAGACTCTCATGAGCTTTAAAAATCCAATAAACACTTTTGCTTTTGTTCTGTTTTCAAGATTTACTTCCACTGAACAAAAAAAATCTCCTCTGACTAAGTCAAGGTAACAGAAAGTAAAAGTGTGTGCCAACTGCAGCCGGGTGGCCAGCTGGTTGCACAGTCCATCAGTAATTGTTGCATTAAACCCTTTAAGCTCAGCAAAGATTTGCTTTTGAATTCCGTTGGTCCTTTTGCAAAACATGTTGCAGAAAGGAGACCTAATCCTACTTTAAAATGTGTTGAGAAAGGAGCTGGAGAGGAGGCAAGGAGAAAAGGTAGAGCTGGATGTCATCTGCATAGCAATGAACTTTGACACTGAAATTACAGACGATAATGCAAAAAGATATATGATCAATAAAAGAGGAATGAGGACAGAACCTTGAGAAAATGGGGAAAGTGTTGCCAGAGTGGCATAATTTAAATATTTAACTCATCCAGCAAATTTTATCTAAGACTGAAGTCAATGATGTTCTAAATCTGGATAGGGTTGTAGTCATGAGAAAGTAAATTAAATCAAATAAATGTACTGTTGTACTGTAATGGCCAATTTTGCCTTTTCTTTAGTGTTTTTTTTATTTTTTTTTTATTGTTTAACTTTTTATTCAGTGTTATATCTTTTAGAATAAAGTCTAAAGTCATTCCTGTTTTCAAATGGCAGTTTTAGTGCTTTAAGTGTTGGTATGTAAGGCATACATACGATTTTATTTCCAAGACCAACAAACTTTGCTCTAACACACTGGGGTATAGAACAAAAGCAAGAAATAACTTTCAAGAAGAGTGAAATGAATTGATCATTGACAAACTAGACACGCAAGTTTTTCGGGAACAACATCAAGGTTTTTTCCGCCAAAAGACTCATGGTTAGTAAGAACGATCCATTCTACATCCAGTAAATTACTACTTTCGTTTCTGGAATCAGAGGGTGATGAAGGAGGAGGAGGAGGAGGAGGGGGGGGAAGGAAGAGGAGGAGGAGGAGGAGTGTGAGCCAGAGTAGTTCATGCTTTGGATAATACGGATTTGATTGTGCGTCTGTGCGCACTTCATCGAGCGCAGGCGAACTTGTCTGTGAAAGTTTTACCCACTCACACACAAAGCGCAATGGCCAAACGTAAGCCCTGGCTGACGGCATGTTGCGTCCTCCTTATTGTGATTTGCGCTGTTGCTCTTGTGAGCCTGTGCATCTCCACGCTTCTTGGTGCGGGTTGCTCCGGCGGCAGATTCAGACATGCGGCTGTTTCGGCAGACTCGCAACTTTGCTCTGAGATCGGAAAGTAAGTGGCCTCCTTCCTCCTTTCTTGTTAAGACTTTAATGTGATCAAACTGATGCTAAAAATTATTTTTCATTCAGAATTTTCCTACCTGAATCTAAAAACGTGTTTTCTTTTATTCAATGACGGACACCTGAATTGAATCGGGCTTCGCCTCCTGGCAGAGGGAATAAGCAGTTTAAGAGATTTGATCGGCTCTGTGAGATTATAGCATAGCGCATCCAGGTCCTTTGATTGCTCTGAGCATTTGCCGAATCAATTCATTCAGAGTACATAAACACTGGCTCATGCTGTCGCTTATGTTGAAAGGTCTTGGCTCTGCTTTGGTTATTTGTCTTACTTGCAGTTGCGAGTCAATTAATCAGTCATCACTAACTTCAAAAGTGCAAAGGTTGTTTCACTGGAATGTGTGCGACTCTTCCTGCTTTTGTGCGCAGCAGGGGATTTTTCTTTCTTTTTATTTTTTATTTTGCCCTTGTGAGAATGTTTGTGGAGAGTTCATTTTACAGTTCAAAGCAGAGACAATCAAAGGTTCAGATGTGAGTGACAAAGAGATGAACTGAGCGGAAACTCTGGGACATTGGCTTGAAGTAAAAAGGTCAGTTTTGCACACATATAGAAAAAAAAATGTGCAAAAAGTATTTTATTAACAGAAGAGCAGCATGTGTCTCCGTGTGTAAAATAAACATTACTTTTGTTAATTTGCTGTGGTCTGCCTTTCCACAAAGTTTTTTAATTGCAATATTTTCTTTTCTTTTTTTTTTTTTTTTTAAAATTTTACAGGGGTGTCATCGCTGTCTAACTCACAACCACATGCCAGTCTTTGGTGCACCTTGAAACTCCTGCAAAACTTTTGAGTTGGCAAGATCTAAGCATTCCCAACGTTGCCTTCTCTTGCAGCTTAGGAGGCAAAGAGCAGTCAGTGCCAGCATTCGTGAAAAGATCCTTTATGTTTCCAACACAGACCGCAGAGTTGTTTTCTCTCTTTTTTTTCTGCTTTTCTAATGTCAGTCCAACTGAGGTGAAGAAATCCAAGCGTGACCAACGAGATGTATTTTTGCAATTATTACCTGGTCACTCTCATGAAAAGGGATTAACTTTGAATGGTTTTTCAGTTGTAAAACAAAGGACACCCCACTCCCCCAGAGTAAAAGCCATCAAATAACACATTAGTGTTTGCCGGTGGGTGTCCAAATGTGCGCGGAGCATCGCAGTCAGATTACTGGTTTCCCGTAAATCCACTGAACATTGTTTTCCAGGAACATGCTTCTCCAGGGCGGCTCGGCAGTAGATGGCGCCATTGCAGCTCTCCTCTGCACATCTGTGGTCAACCCTCAGAGCATGGGAATAGGAGGAGGCTCCATTGTGGTTGTCAGAAATAAAACAGGTGGATAGTCTGCATTTGATTTATTTTTCAGGACATGTTTTCCTTTGGATCGAACCTTTGAGCTATCACCACTTTTCTTTCTTTTTCAACTACGTGGTGTAGAAATAGTCATCAATGTCATATTTGGTCTTTATGTCCAAGGGCGTAGGAACGAGTCTGCCATTGGGGGGGA
>NW_015114984.1:28914-41898 GCF_001443285.1 Poecilia latipinna
TCACAAGAGATTCAGACTGAATCACAAAAAATATATTTTGGGTTTGTTTATCTTCTATTTTCTCATTTATTCCCAGGCAATGTTAAAGTTTACAACTTCAGAGAGTCAACCCCACAGTCATTCAAACCTTCTCTGTTAGAAGACTGTCCCACTAAATTCGGACTGTCCGCAGGTAAGCTGCATCTGCTACACTGTCCGATTTTTGACTTTTTTTGTTTTGTTTGTTTTCCTAATTTATTTAATGTACAGGACATCCAGAATATTTTTACACAGCTGTTTTTCTTTTCTTTTGCATATTTATTAAAATTAGCAAACCAAGAAATCATATTTACATAAACGCTTACAACCTTCATTTCCACTGATCCTCCTTAAGATGTTTTTTATAAAATAAGTGGAGACGATCTGTGGAAAATTCAGTTGACTAGATTTAATTTGAAAGACAAAGTTGACATCAGGTCAGAGGTCAAACTCCAAGCAATCAAAGGACCTTTCTGTAGACCACAGAGACAGGATTGTCCTGCAGCAGGAACTGAAAAGAATACAGGAAAATCTCTGTTAGAGCATCAAAATGAAAGTCATTCCCTAATAAAAGGCACATGATAGTCTAGAGTTTACCAAAATTCATTTGAAGGACTCTCAGTCCACAAGAAACGAAATTCTCTGGCCTGATGAGACAAAGATTGAACTCTTTGATGTGGATGCCAGGCGTCACTGCGTGAATGTGCTGCAATGGCCACACCAGAGTCAAGGCCTGAATCTCATTAAACATCTCTGGAGAGACCTGAAAATGGCTGCACAGATGTCTCCGTCCAACCTGATGGAGCAGGAGATGGACTGCGAAGATGAATGAACCAAACGGCCCGAACATGCGCGTTCAAAGCTTGTGGCATCATATTCAAAAAGGGACTGCTGCCAAAGATGACTCAGCAAAGTTTTTACGTAAATGTGATTTCTTGGTTTTCTGTTTACAACTTTGCAAAATACTCAAAAATGTTTCCATATTGTCTTAATTGGGTATTTGTGTGTTGAATTTTGAGGAAAGCAATTAATTTTAATACGATTTGGAATAAGTCTTGCACGTACGCAAGTCAAGTTTATTTATATAGCAAATGGTCGATTTGCTATATAAGCAGGTAAATATGTTATATAAACAGATATATATGTTGTTCCTGAGTAATATCAAAAGCTTTTTGAGGAAGGAACAACTTACTAGGAGAGCTTTAGGTAAACAGGTGTGATTTGATCCGTCTAATCCTTTATTCCAATTCTTTTATTATTATCTATCCCCCCTCAAAAAGAATGGCTCAAATAAATCATTAAAAACCCCAAATTAATATGACATTTATGTCAATGATGAATAAGAACCCTGATCAGAATTGCATGTCTACAATAAGAAACCTTAAATTAAACTCATTGCAACTGAAAAATGTTTCTTTTTTATGAATATTGTTTTGTGTAAAAGCTACAGTTCATTGTTTTGTTGTTTTTAGGTAAGATGTCTTCACATTTTAAGCTTCCAAAATATTATTTTTCCTCATTTTCCTCCTCAACGTTGCAGGTAGTCAGTGGATTGGCGTTCCCGGGGAGCTGCTGGGCTACGAAGCCCTGCACAGAGAGTACGGGAAGTTGTCCTGGTCCAAACTGTTTGAGCCAACCATTAAACTGGCCAGGGAAGGAATCCCCTTGCCACCATACCTGGCTCGCTTTATGACCCACAAGATAGTGAAGGCGTATGTGGAAACGTCATCTCTGTGGTAAAATTTCACACATGCATCTCAGAGAAAGAGGTTTTAAAAAGTTTCAAGAATTTATAATGACTAGTGCAGATGAAACGTACAGAAGTTACAGTAAAATTATGTGTTTCAGCAAAAGAAATGAACTCATTGGAAACTCTCTTTTAAATCTCCAATTCTTTTAAATCAAAAACAACTTGCATAACCACCAGTTAAAATTGACTGATTGTTGCTCTTTACCTCTTAACCTCTATTTTCACTTAAGCCTGACTGTGAAAAGGACTGATTTAGACAAAATATGCTGCACCTTTCCTCATAAACCCCACTCAAAAACGTTATATCTTATTGCAAAATATTTTTCATCGAAGCTAAACTTTGGTGACATGCTTTGCTTTCTGTTGATGATGAATTTCAGCTGTTTGGAGCAGTTACTCAATGGTGTTCTGACTCGGCACAATTTTTATGTAGCAGCAGTGCTAGGAAAGAGGCCAGCAAAAGTTTTGGATTATAGTCGTCCAAAGTTTCCATGACGTTGCTCTAAGGTTATGAAGGCTGCGTCCAGAGGAGGGTTTGTTCAGACTGATGGGAAAAGGTGGGCTCAGGAGTCAGTCGCTTAGTGATTCACTCCTCTGTGCAACAAGAGATGCTTTCATCTCAGAAGCAAGGGGAGGCTTTTGTGAGGAAAGTTTTTGCCCGTTTCACACTTTTGTCTCATTTATGTGTTTCTAATCATCATGCAGAAGTAATCTGAGTAAATATCTAGTGTTCTTTCAGCCATTTATCCCTCTTTTTATGTTAATTTTTTTGTCATTACTCAGACTCCTAATTGGAGATTATTCATTTCAATGTTGTATTAGACTAAATGCAGGTCTGATGCTAAATAGCGACATTAGGTACATAGCATATAAAACCAATTCTCCAGTGTAAATTTGTAGAATCTTGTATTGATTACTCAAGCAGAACTTAGGCTTCTGAATAAGTATTGCCTTTTTAGGCTGAATACCAAAAAGCACATTGCTATGTAGTTACATATACATTTATCCTCTAATTTGAAGTCTAAAATTGTGCATTATTTCTCCCTTAATATTTATGCATTCACTATTCACAATCTAACTTAATCATTTAACTGGTAGTCTTAATTTTAGGCTTTACTGCTAAATCTTTGGAGTAAAATGACCTGAGAGAAAAGCCTTACATTTAAACACGTGATTGAAAAGCTGAAATGTGCTGAACCTTCATCACATCCAAGTATTACGTTTAGGGTCCCTGACGGCAGAAATTGTGGCTCATAAACTTGCATTTCTGATGTATTTTTCTGGAATGAATGAGACAAGCATGAGCTGACCTGGAATATCTCCAATAAAGATGTGCTGGGAGGAAAGCAGTAAGAGGCTTTTGCACAAAAGAACCAAAGTCAAGAATTTGTGGTTGCAAGAAATGTTAATTCTGCTCCTAGAAAAGTAAAAAACAATCATTGTGAACTGAAAAAGCAAAATGCAAAAAAAAAAAAAGAAAAAAAATCACAGATGAGATATATTACCAGACTCAAAGGATAACAGCATCAAAACCTCAGAGCGCAGCTGATGAAGGTTCATATTTCTTTCGTCTGGAGAGCATTGTGATGTATTTTTTCATTTCACTGCTTCATCACAGTACTCTGGATTGAGCATGCTGGTTTTCAGAGTTTCTCTGTGTGCTCTTTTCCTCTCACTTTCCTACAAAATGTATGAATTAGGTAATGGTAGCTGTAAGTTAGGGATAGGTGTTCTTTTTTCTTTCTTTAATTGAAAAACTTTCCAGGGTTTACCTCACCTCTTCACAAAGCCGGTGCAGGGCATGGCTCTTTGTGAATTTAAGCAAAACAAAACAATTTAAACATCAAGTCAGGTCACTTTTTGTCGGGATGTATTGTGTAACAACTATTTTCAGCTTTTATCTACTTTCGTTTTGTTCAGCGAAGTCTTTTGCAACAAGAACAAAACGATCCTGAGAATGGGCGACACCCTGCAGTTTTCTAAACTTGCAGAAACCTTGGAAATCGTTGCAAAGGAAGGAGCAAAGAAAGCCTTTTACACTGGCAGGATTGGACTTGACTTAATCCAAGACATTAAAGACGCAGGTTGGTGCAAGATTGGCCTGGGCAAAGTGAGGCTGTGTCATTTAATAATGCAAATAAAATAGAAGCACATAGACTTTACAGAAATGTGTTTTTTGTCCTTAGATGGAACATTAACAATGGACGATCTGAAGTCTTACAGGGTGCGGGTTGACAGTCCATGGACAGTTTCTCTGGGAAATCATAAGATGCACATCGCTCCGCCGCCTTCCGGGGGGCCGCTTCTAGCTTTCATTCTCAGAATCATGAAAGGTTTCACGTCTTTTGTTGTAACTCAGATGGGATTCTTTGAATGCGTTCATTTGGAGAATTAAAAGCCTGAACTCTTGCTCCCAAAGGGTTCTCGTTAACGCCAGACTCTCTGGTTGGTGAAAAGAAGATTCAGATGTACCATCGTTACATAGAGGCAGCTAAATTTGCTAACGGACAAAAGAGGAACATTCGAGATCCTGTCTACAGTAGCAGCAAGGTTGGTACACTGGGATTATTTCTTCTGATAGTATTTCATATAAAAATGAGTTTTTGACTCTTTATTCAGTTAATTACTCATTCTGAAAAAAAAATGGGGACAAAAATCAGACATGTTTACAGAAATTACTGAAAACATAAAATAATACAGAAAATTGTCAGGATTAAATTGTAGATGGACAATATATATTCAATTAATTGTAATATATGTCCCATTCGGTCTCTTTGGTCAAATTAAAAGTATCTTTTGAAAATAAAAAAACAGCCTTTAAGGAAATATTAAACATACTTTTCATTAAGCCCAAATTTCTGTGTCTAAAATTACATATTCTTATTGTTCTGATGTAATTATATTAACTTTAAATGTCATGTTTTCATTAACTATGAGCTAATAAAGGCTTTTAAACATTCATGTAAGTGTAATTAGTATACATAAAGTGTTTAACTTATAAAGATCCTGAAATAAATGGACTTTTAAATATATTCTAACTTATTGAGCGGGTCTTTTAGATTGGAAACTAAAAGCCAGACTGAAGATGGATTTATATTTTATATGGATTTATATAAACAAAATAAAATATATTTCACACACTATTAACCCTTTTAAAAGTTCAAAACAATGAATTGAACAGTAAAAATAAAATAAGGACAAAAGTGTTAATTTTTTTATGTTGCTCTTTCAGATTGCTGATCACTTAATTGATCCTTTGTTCGCTGATCGCATAGCGAGGCTGATATCCTCGAATAGCACACATGATAACTCCTATTATCTCAACCACAAGCCTTCGCCTGATAACTTTGGAACGACTCACGTTTCTGTCATTGATGCGGACGGACTCGCAGTCTCGGCCACCAGCACCATAAACCAGCTGTGAGCACAAAAATAATTTATATTTTCAAAATCTACACGAAGTGACGTCACAGTCCTAATCGCGCTGTGCGGTTCTGCAGGTTTGGAGGAGCCGTCTACTCTCCACGAACGGGGATCATCCTCAACAACGAGCTTGCCGACTTTTGTGGGAGAGTCGATTCAATAAGGAGAGGTAAAGAAACAAAACTGACCACAGAGTTAAGGACAAATCCGTCCGATGTTCACTGATCCTGAGTCGTCATCCGTCTCATGCAGGTGAACAGCCGCCGTCCTCGATGACTCCTCTTATACTGGAGAAAGAATCTGGAGGGATCCTTGTGATGGGAGGGTCAGGAGGAAGTCTGATCACCACATCAGTGGCCTTGGTAAATCACTGCTTGCTGTGTTGGTTTGTTTTTGGGCTTTTATATGATTAAATAAGTGTCTTTTTTCCTAACAGTCTCTAATAAACCGCCTCTGGCTGGGGATGAGCTTAAAAGACTCTATTGCTGCTCCTATAATCTTCGTCAATTCAAAGAACGATGTGAATTTTGAACCAGGATTCGATCAGGTGACGTATTTTCATCATGACTGTGAATTTCTGTTTCACATTGATTTCCACACTTAACATCCCTGTTCAATGAGTGGAAAAAACGTACATTTATGTGTTATTGATGGAGCATCACTTCTCCATCCAGAGGAGCAGCCGTATTTAGCTTGGCAGGGCACAAAGTTAGGAGAGCATCAGCTGCAGCAAAAAGTCCTATCTGGAGTTTCACCAACTCTCCAAAACAGAGATTAGATGTCATTTAATCTCCTTTGTCAAACTGTCACAAAGGTAAACATGCAGTTTGTTAAACTCTACTGGGACTTTATCTGGAAATGTCAGATTTGAGAAGGATTAAACTTTTGAATTAGAGGATGAAAAACAGAGGGTGATCTGTGATGCTGTGGGCCGGTTTCTCCTGTAGAGTGTGGCCTCATTAATGTCTGGAAATGTAGGTTTGTAATTAAACATATGGTGGCCTCTGCCAAAAAAAAAAGGAAAAAAAGAAAGCGTGTAGCTGTCCAAAATATAACAAAATCAGCACAGAAATGGTTCACGGCAACATCATCTTTTTTCTGTAACTATCTGAACTTCTACACTTAAAGCACGTGGAAACTTTGTGATGTAAACTGAAGATAAGAGAGCATAAAAACAAGCTTGATATCATGCAAAGAGGGACGGAAGATCCAACTTTGTGAGTGATAGTTATTACAAAAAGTGTCTTGTAATAACAGCAGAAATGCTAATAAGCGTTGCACCGCTGATTCTGTACAAAACAGGACATTTTTTGAATTTGAAAAACGTTTCAGTATTAGATGATACTATAATATAAATTCAGTTTATTAAAAGACTAAATGTCTTTACCAGTGTGCCGATATGTGTGTAAAGAGCTGTAGATAATTGACTTTCCTATGATTCATATGGAGATTTTCATATTGTATTTGTCGCACTTTTGTCTCATTTAATTTTAACTCTGCTGTGTGTCGTTGTAGTCCGTCATAAAAGGCCTTACGCATCTTGGACACAAACCTGGGAACTGGTCGTTCTTTTTAAATGTGGTCAACGCCTTGGAGAAGGAGGACGGCTGCATAGCGGCAGTGTCGGACAGCAGGAAGCTGGGAATGTCAGCTGGATACTGATCATGAGGATCAGGCGTAACCGTCCACAAACCTATTTTCTTGGACTAACTGAGCCTTTAGGATTCATACCGGTGAATGTGGTGCAGCTCTGAAAAACAGAATGTGAATGATGCTGTCTTTTTATATTTTGTTTGCCTTTTAGGAAGAAATATGAATGCTCAAAAGTTGAGATCATTTAATCCACCTTGAGAGATAAAAAGCTGGTAACGAACTCCACCTTTTGATTTTAAAAAGTGACTGAATGTAGGCACACATCTGTAAAGTATTAGTCCAATGCTATATAAAAGTAAAGAAAATGAATCACGACCATGAACATATTTTAGATGAAGACAGATACAGATTATAAATGAATACTGTATATCCATCCAACACATTCTTCTTTTTGTTTGTTTGTTTTTACATATATGTTGCCTTGTGCGGCTACAGAACTGTGCAGAAGTTTTAAACCTATCCAATATAAGCAAATAAGAAGCAAAGATTTGACACAGAATGATGTTTAATTGATGCACTTTGGGAGAGAGATTACATTGGGTTCATGCCTCACTGGTATTTTCTCAGATTCAAATAGGACTGGGTCTCTGTTTCAGGTTGCCTTTAGGCCTAAAGTGCCTAAAGAAACCAGTTTCAGTTTGTTTTATTTTGTCTGTCACATGAGACAAAACTTGCTCAGTGTACAAGTTTTGCAAAACAGTACCAGCAACCCAAAAGAAAAAGCACAAACTAGTCTGAAAATGATTGTAGGAAGCAGCTAAAGTCCGAAGAAATAAACTGAACAATCTTCACAACGTCTTGAATCAAAAACAATTTTCCTCCTGGTGGTTTGAGACTTTTGCACAGTGCTGCACTAGTGTTTAGAAACAGTAATGTTGAGATGCATTTTCTAAAGAGCACTGCTACCCTTGTTCTCATGAAATGGGTATAAAAGTTTCTGAAAGACTGACTTTGCAGTCGACATTTATCACTTTGCACTGTTGACCCATATTTACTCTGTTACATGTAGCAACATAAATGTGTTTTTTTTTCTATCTGAACTAGTCGATTTGTTGGTCTTTGCTACGACATGTGAGCCAGTTAGCCTCTTAAAAAGACACTAAAACCTTTTACTGTGACTTTTAGCATCTTACTGTATCTGAGAGCCTTATGTTTCCAATGTTTTAGATTCAATATGCTGTAAAAGAAACTGTAAAAAAAAAACTACTTTTACTAAACCACTTTTTTACTTGTGTTTTGTTTGAAGTGTTTTTATAGACTTGTTCATGACTGTTCACTGTTTATTTTTGTTTTTTCACAATAAAAGCTTTCCCTTGATTCTTTTTTTATATATATATTTCCAGAAGCAAAATAATTCAAGAGTTTTACACATTTCGGGCAAATCTTGGGTTCTCGATTACTCCAAGACGGGCAATTCTATAACTCTGTGATTTTTACACATTTGAAGCTTTAATTCTTTTTACTCTGACTCTACGTTTTAACAAAAGTGAAAGGACAAATATTTTAGTCTTCAACACTTGAGGGACGATAAAGTTCAGTTTCCTTTTCTTAAAATGAAGTAGCCGTATTTACAAGTGAGCATTTTAAACTTTTTGGAGATTTGAGTGAATCTACTGGATTCTGCTTTAAACAACACTGGGGAATTATCAGCAATAATACCTCATGTTTCCCAATTTGGCTTTTTTGAGAGCAGAAGAGAGATTTAAAAAGAAAAAAAGTTGTAATGAGATACGTTCTCAGTAGAGGAACTTATGAATTAGTAATGATTTCTTAAGTGGATTCTGCTCGGCTCCCCTTCGAGGCGCTCAGTGTGAGTTATGAGAACATGCAAATTTCACTCTTTGTGAAGTGTCTCTGTCTTTGTTGAATGACAAATGAGTTAATTTCGATAAGCTTTGGCTTTTACAGCTTTAGTGTCATAACACCAACTTCTTTCTGTCAGGCGTAAAAACAAACAATAGCTTTAAAATCCACAGACGATTTTCACGTTAACTGCAGGAAGTTAAATGCTCCGCTGATGACTCTGTATACTTTTACCCTCGTAGCCATTTTGATGAAGCGAATTATTCCAACAACAGCCGTTTTATGCTTTTGTACGTACTTCTTTGCACGTGTGTCGCTATTTTAATCTGCCTGGATGTAGTCCAAAGCAATGACTCAAGTTTAAATCACATACTTGGAGACTGCAGCTTTTTTTATTTTTCTTTTTTCCCTATGCCTGCAGGGTTGATAATTTGACCTATTATAGTTGCACAACTCTGTTCATTATAACTACAGTATGTGGATGTTGAACTGCGCCTAATTGGCCCTTCAAGGAAACTTTCAGTGTGCTTTGACAAGGTCACTGATGAATTCTACGAAAAAGAAAAGAAATGGAGCACGATGAAGCTGTGGGACTTGGTTTCAGCATTTTGTTTCAACATCTTGTACCTGCAACTTGATTAACTCCTGAAAAAATAAACGGAGACGAAAATAGAGTCAAACTTAGCCGTCGCTAATAGTTTTTCTCTTTGTGTGTAGAGTATCGGCACAGATTTCTAGACACACATAACATCTACAGTGTTCCAGCAGCTTAAGGGATGAAAAAAAACATTATAAACTCACTGAACCAAATCTTTCAGGGTGATATTTTTCAACTGCAATTAAAGATTGATTTATTTTAAGGCGTATTGCATTTATTTATTGGGGGGATTACTGCAGTGAAGTTCAGGTGGTGCCTCTCAGGGGGGAGGGATTTCTCATATGACGTCTGGGGAATTGATTTCTGAGAAAAGCTCCTGTTTTCTAAAAAAAAAAAAAAACTCAATGTATAACTACACATCTGATTTTACGGAGTTTTATTTATTACTACATAGATGTTCTCCTTTCATAATTAAACCAATCATGTCTTCACATTTGTCACATTTGAGAGTAAGAAAGCCTTCCTGTTGGGAACAGTCAGCAGTTCTGTGCAGCTTTCGCTCTCTCTCTCCTGCTGCCTGTTTTCTGCTCTTGCTGGGGGCCTCATCATGGGGTCAGCCAAGAGATATATGAGCTCCAGCTAGTCCTGGGTCTGCCCCAAATCCTCCTCCCAGTGGAACGTGTCCAGATCAGCTCTGAGAAATGTTCATGGGAATGTCTCCACATGTCTCTGAACAGTTAGCTACAGAAACCAGAGCAGCACTCGCTCCTCATGTGAGCCGACCTTGATGGTTACAAACTAGAAAACGATCCAGGGCTATTAAAAGAAACACTTTTTTTTTTTTTTTAGTCAAAAGACAAACAAAAATTCTGAGAGTTTTGCTCTGGAGTCAAGAGAAAAAAAATATTCACATAAAATGATGTCAGTGCCCCCAAAACCTTTGCCACAGCAGCAGCATTGGACAAATAGCGACAGGTTGTTACTTTCACAGTCCCCAACTATTTAGCATTTCAATATTATATCAAAATGCAGTATTATGCATTTCCTCATAGTGTTTCCCTAATAGCATGATCAAGTTACCTTCAGTTGTTTTAAAAATGCCATATGTGTCACATATTGAAATTAGGCCTCTGTCTCTTTAAGAAGCTCCTACTTCTGTTATTTTTCTTAACATGTAGAAGATTCATAAATATAGTTGCGATATATGTGTATTTCTTTTTTATCATGCCTGTCATCATGAGATATTAACTTAAATATATTTTTTGTGACTTTAGTTTGCTCAGTTGTAGCCTTGTAAGAAGATTCAGCCTGATTTAAAGCAGAACTCACAATATATATATCACGTAAAATATGTTACTCCATTTAATTTGATAAGAAAATAAATATCCAACCACTCCATATAAAATTTGTTGATTTTTAGCAACAATGATTTATTCAAAAAACCACAATTCTAGGAAATAATTTCTTCTGATAAATAGATCAGTAACCAAAAATCCCTCAAAAATAATTATAGGTTAGATTTAAATCACTCAGTTTATGTCAGCAAAAAAAAAAAAACTCCTAATTTATTAAACGTCCAAAAATTCCCGTTCTTTTTTAATGAGAATAATGTCTGCAAAAGAGTCCCATATCCTCAAAGGACAAAACAAAGTCCTGGAAGTATTTCCCTGTTTTAATCCAAAATGAAAAATCCAAAACGTCAACCACACCCAAAGCCAGCATGATGCTGCCCAAAATCAGTTTTGAACAGTGGAAACTTCTAGTAACTTTTAACAATCACATAACAGCAACTGTTCTACAAAACAGTTTGATATATTTATTCTGTAATGTATTTATTCAGAAAAAAAACAAACATACTGATTATGTTACAACCTGGAGTTTGAACAGACGCCTTCAGACAAAAGATGCGCAGGATAAAAATGTGTTAAAAATAGTGTTATTATATTATATTATAATATGTTGAAGGTAATTCCCTGACAGCGAAACCTGAATACTTTTATCAACACCAATATTTTCATTATCAGCTGCAGTAGTTGTCATTGAATTATTGCTAAATAATTTCTCAGCTGTATCATTGTACCATTGGCATTAACAATGGGCAATAATGAGAACCATTCATCATTTCATCCCTTATGCAACAACTGCGCTCCTCCAGGTCTAATCCTGGTGAGCTAACAATCAAACTAATTGATACAGCTGACTGCCTGCCTCGATCAACAATCTATGTCTGAGAAACAGAGACAGTCCTGACAGTGAGAGCTGAGACAGTTAATGCCCACCAAAACAGCGTTTCATCCCACAGACGTAAACATTTTCTGACTGAGTTGTTTTAAAGTCAGCTAAAGCTTTCCATCTCCCTGAGGATGAATCACTCTTACCCAGCTCAAGGCTGCGTGACATTTTACGACAACTAGGTGAGCTCTCACTCGCAGCAACCTCCCAGAACCTCTAAAAGACGTACTGTCCCTTTAACGCACAAGAAAACATTTGGCCTGCATGTCTCTTATTTCTTTGACAGGAGGCCCATGAGAAGAAAATATTAACTTATGAACTGATATGCTACAGTGTTCTTGTAAAATAGCTTTGTGATCTCAAGAAGAAAACAAAAGTGATAGGAGCGCTTCCTAATACTCCCTAGTTCAGCCGATGAAAGACGTAGTTGTAAGAAGAAGCAGCAAATATAATGAGATGAGGTCACTGTAGGTCGCTGCACTCTGGGTGTTAGCAAATTATTGTGAGTGATTACATTATTTTGTCTCCTGGAAAGGCTTGTCCCTGAGGTGTTACAGTCTGAGCCCTTTGTTATTCCTTTTCTTACAATTCAACAACCAAAAGCGGCTCGATAGCAGCTCAGTGGTGCCAGTGATTTCAGAAAGAACAACACAAATAATAATTTTTAAATTACACTGGATTTAGAACAAAACTGTAAAACTACATTTAAAAAAAGGGGTTGATAATAAATTAAGTTGTCTATAAATAAAGAAGAGATTAGAATTAACAAAAGTGCTGTTTTGTAAAAAAAACAAACAAAAAAAAAAACAACAACAACAACGAACATAACTCAGTTTGTACAAAATCCGCTGAGTCACGATGGTCGTTTGGCTTCGCTGAGTTCCTCGTCTCTCGTCTCTAATGTTGTGTGAAAGATGTTAAAGTCCAAACAGCTACTGCAATGTCATAATCAGTGAAGGATTTATGGCCTCAGTACCCGGCAGCATACCCCCCTTTACGAGGATCCGACTTGGCGGACAGCTTGTTGTCGCGACGCAACACCGCCTGCACTACGGCTCCTGGTGACGTGAGGAACGCCGTCACATGGTTCTTCTTTGCCAAACCATCAATGATTTCCTGTGAGGTAAAACAAGAGGGAGCATGAAAATCTGAACATTTCCCGGTAGCTTCAGTGATAAAGCAGGCCTTTTGAAAGTAAATAAAACACATTTTTACTTCATTTGGTATTTTAAAGCAATTATTTAAACTCAAACCATTATTCTATTTTATACAAACCAATGATTTCATGAATTTTGAAAACAAGGATTGGGTGTAAACGTTTTAATTTATTTTGAAGCTAGACTTTGCAAATTTCTAATATATCTAGCTCTGGAAAAAGTTAAGAGACCACAGAAAAAATTATCAGTTTCTCTGATTTTGCTTTTTATAGGTATACAGTTGTGGTCAAAAGTGTACATACACTTGTAAAAAATCATAATGTTATGGCTGTCTTGAGTTTCCAATAAGT
>NW_015114984.1:46589-61743 GCF_001443285.1 Poecilia latipinna
AAATAATGAAAAATAATGCACGAAAACAAATTCATATTAATTTAGAAACAACAATACTAATGTTTTACCTCAGAAGAGTTTTCAATAGGGTTCAATGCAGCGCTTTCTTAATTTTTTTCCAGAGCTGCATATAAAATCTCTCACCGAAATATCTTTCTCAAATTGTTTTATAATACCTCTTAGCTCAGTAAAATCAAGATCTATCATTGATTACAGCTGCAAACTTTTCTAGCCTGAATAAAATGAAAATAATTAACTAACTGACCAAAACTCAACAAATCAGGAAGATAAGCTGACATGGTGTCTAAGAACTATTAATTATTTCTCAACAATTACAGATTCAAACATTATATATTCGTTTTATGTAAGTGTTAATTATTTGCAATGTATACCATGTTGCCATAAACTGGAAAAGACCCAAGCGATAACCGTGTGATAAAGTTAAGGGTGTTTCCAGACATTATGGTTCAGGATACTCAATTAGATCGGGAACCAAACTTTAAACATTTGTTATGTGTTCAGTTTGCGCGTTTCTTTTTCACACCATAATGTCAGACGACCCAAACGCTTTGAAAAACTCGGGCGACATTCACAACTATGTGGTTGAAGAGCCACGGAGGGTGTAGAGGTAAACCTTGTGTTAAACCATTACATAAGAATGTTGTAAAGTCATTATGTTGTAAAGTCATGATGATTACTGTTTAACCTCACAACAGAGCTGCTTTCTCTCAGTCAGAGAGTTTAAGTGAAAACTTTTCATCCCTGAAAGGTGAAGGTAATGACTAGTGGTTAAAGCATTCTGTGTTATCCAGCTTTCGGATACTGGATCGTCTCTCTGAGCAGCACAGCTCGCTAATATTAGCTGCATAAATCAGCACTTCTTTGTGTTTTTGGCACTCACTTTGTCAAAGTCAGACTCCGCCTGAGTGGTGTTGGGACTTAGCTGGTTGTGTAACCTTGGGTCTGTGACGGCTTTATCAACATCGAAGCCGAAGAAGAGCGCTTTGAGAATCACCTTTAAAACAGCAAACATGTCCAACATTGTAGAAAGAACAAAAAAAGGTAAATGGAAATGTTCACATCTTTACGGTTTAGGTGAGAACGTGTTTTACCTGAGCGATGGAAGTAGTGATTTTTGTTCCTCCTGAACCTCCGACTACCATTTTGACATTGTTGTTTTTGTCAAAAAGGATTGTTGGACACATAGACGACATCGGCCTTTTCCCTGTTAACAGAATGCAAGGGTTAATTATACTTACAGATAAATAAAAACAAAGCAAATTACCTGCTATTTTCTATTTTGTCCAAGCCAAAGTAAATGTTACTTCATACAAATAAACTACATGTTGAACAGTTTTATTTTCAAAGTGTCATTTTTTTTTGTAATACAACTCATGTAGTTAACATAAATTTGAAGGAGGATGTTGGAAAAACTGAAAAAAACTAACATATTTTAAGCCTTGGTGTTTTCCCATCAAAAACTTAAATTAGAAAATAATATATTATTCCCCTCCACAGTTCTGAACTTTTATACTTGTCAGATAAAATACTTATAAAATACACAGAAACTTTATAGTAGTGTGACAAAATGTCTCCAAGGTCAAAGGGCATGAATAATAGAAGCTGAAATTTGATTAACGAGTTATAAGCTGCCTGTGATCGGATGAGCCATAAATCATTACGTGATTCAGCATTTAGAAAAGTGGTGTGAGGTTTTAATAATCAGAACCATCAATCACTGAAGTGATCAATCATTAATAAACAGAAGGAAAATAGAGCTTTGCAAAACGACATAACCTGATAACATTTAGGCTGACTTCCAAGTAAAGTTACTTAAGAATTAAGATAAAGAGCCATCCTCCTGAAACACATGCTCCACCTTGATAAATGTCAAGGTGGAAAAGTGAGCAGAAGGGAGTTAATTTAAAAATTATCTGATCTTTACAAAGCTTTATAACTGTTTCAATCTAACCTCAAGCTTTAAGTTACCAAAGTCCTCGAACGGAGCTTATTCTGGTAGAGAAGTATTAGATAAATACGGATTATTTAAGAGAATAATCTGTATTAGTTTCAACTCAACAACATCACACCCATATTCTGACTCACTAAACGTCTTTGATTTGTGCAACAAATCTGCTGTGAAGTTCATCATTGGATCAGCTAGAAGACCCAGGACATGTGAAGGACCATGACCTTCACAATGGTGGAAAAATTCATTATGAGGCAAAACATTATGACTGTCTGATGGTCATGGTCTTTACTCTTGAACTCTCTCCAGATGAACCTTTGTGGGCTGCACTCAGGTTAGAGGTTGTTTTTCTGCAGCTGCTCAGGAACCAAACTCCCTCTCCAATGTTTAGGATTTCCTTATATTTGATATAAAACTCATGTGTGGCTCTGTCTGTCAGAGCCAACTTACACAGATTTAGACCAACCACAATAACTTCATTTTGGATAAACAAATAAATATGACGGTCTTTCATTCCTCTTCATTTTTACACTAATATCCTATTTAAATTTTCTAATCATTGTTTCCACTAACTTTACAACTGTCTTGGTGTTCTTGTTGGTTCACTGTTGCTGTTTTCCAATCTATACTGTATAGATAACATTTACTGACTGCAGCAACATTTCAGAGAGTTATTATGTCATTTTGAAGCTTTGGTTTAGTTGTTCTCGAATAATTAAAATAGCTTAAATAAAAGTATTAAGCATACTTTTGCACCCTCTGATCCATTTTAGATACACAACTTACACCTGCACAAAAAGTTAAACATCTACCTGGCTTGATGAAGTTGCTTGGGGAAGGAGGAACATCGAACCCATTAATGATATATGGCGAGCTGAAGTCATCCATCTCATTGTTAAGAATGATTCCTGTAGATCCTGACATGACTTTGGAGCCCAAACTGCAGGAAGACAATAACTGATCAGATATGAAAGGGACAAGAGCTACAACAGATTAATTAGGAGGTCTTACTAGTGGTTGATGGTGCTGGTGGCAGCCACCGCACTCCCATCCTCTGAAACGACGGACAGGTGAGACGTCCCGTGGTTTTCAGGAAGCCAGAACTGTGGCTCGTAGTACTCCATGGGATGGGTGGTATCATCCGTAATCTTCGCCCGCATGACGTCAGCATACGAAGTGGAGGTCATGTTCTTGATCAACTTTTGGAAGAAAACAGCTGATTAAGTTGAGAACTGTGCTAAACAAACAGAACAACACAGAGCTATAAGGTGTTTGCTTATCTTGCTCCCTAAGTTACTGTGAGTTTGAGTCTTGTGCTTTTTGTTCATTTAGTTTTGTTTATCTTATCCTCATGTTCTCCAAACCTTGTCAGTTCATCAAACCACTAAGAAATTTCCAAACATTAAGGTCTTTGTACATTTTGGACTGAATGTCGGTAAAGAAATGATTTGGCTTTGGATAAAAAAGAGCAATAACAAGCTTTTGTCAGCAACTTAAATACAACCTGCGTTTGCTAGCAATGGATGATTTAGTCCTAACTAGACTGGAGTCATTTAATTGAGTTGTGACACACATTTCTTCTCTGTTCTGTAAAAATGTAGCAGGGATACAAAGTTCTTGAGTCACCAGGTTGTGCAATCTGCAGATTGCCATGTTTCCGAGATTCCCTTCTTATCTACAGCAAGCACATGTGGCTTACTTTGTTTCATTTTCTTTCTGTATCAATTCCTAGACAGGTAAAAGGTCAACTTTAACCTCCCATGCCCCCACCACTCTATTAGTCACTGCACAACAAAAACGAACATACTTCCCGTAACTTACATCTTCAATCTGGAGAAACTTTGGATCGCCAAGCAAAGTTCTCTTTGCATAAGCGAAGCGAAAGGCCTCCACAATGCGGTGGAAAGTTAGGATCTTTTTCTCCTTGGTCGCCATGCTGTCTGCGCTGAAGTTGTATCCTGCAGACACACATAACCGCAATTAGAGCTTGATTAAAACTAAGGATTTCGTAATCTATTTGTATACTTTTGGGTTCAAATACAAATTGACTTGGCGCGCAATGTGTTTTCATTTAGTTCCACATGTGTGCTACGCCGAGGTGAAAGCCCCAGAAGGAAGACAGTTCAGGACTTTTTCGGTCTTAGCTTCGGGACAGAAGCAGGCGTCACGGCACATCAGAGCGCTTTATTCTACGCTGACTGAAATGTGAGTCAAGCCTGAACAAGTCATCTGTGTCCAATTAGAAGTAAATTAGTGGGATTACTGTTCGGGTGTCTGAGGCAGTGGGGTACAGTGAGTGGGCGGCCAGTCAAAGGGAAAGGGAGCGGGTTTTGATGATTAATTATTTTAGAGGAAAGTTTCTCTAATCCTCAGTGGCAGATACTGTCACTGCTCCGACACGAAGCCGAGGCAGCGTGACGGTGTCTTCACAGACCAGCAGCTTGAATGTTACGGCCCAGCCAGCAACAAGCTAAATCAGACAGATGACGTCAGCAGAACAAAGAAAAAGGTTTTCAGTTCGAAAACAAGTAGCATTTTAATAATCAGCGCTTATTCCACATCTAAGCCCATATAAGGGCAAATAGAGCGCATCCCTGTTAAAAATCTGTGTTTTTCACCAGCTCCCAGTTACATAACCCATCCTATTTCTGGTTGAATTAAGAGAAAAGACCCTTTAAAGAGAGGATTTCCTGTACACGTCCCTCAGAGCCGACTCCTTTCTGTGAGAGCGGCTGGAAGGCAGCTCACGCTGCAGCACATTTTCTCCCACTCAGGATGTTTTTGGACGGCGTAATAAGGCTTACCATTCAGGATGTTTAATATCAGCGATAGCACAGGGCCGCTAGCGGGGGCATTGGGAACAACCATGGCGTACTCCCCCACATTCACCCTTAAAGGGCTTTCATCCAAGACAGGCTCATAATCCCTCAGATCTTCCTTTGTGATGATGCCGCCTAAACATGGATTGACAAACACTGTGAATACATTTCTGAGCAGAAAAGGGGGAACAAATTCTCCTTATCCTGCAAATAGGAGGCGCAGCGAAGCCCGTAGAGCAGAAATTAAATAAAATGCAGACTTTTATCTGAAGATGGAAACATTGGGTTGAATTTGAAACTTTTGTGGCATTAAGAGTTACTGCACAAGATCATTTGCAACAGATTCTAAGAAGGACTTGGAACAGGAATCCTTTGATTTTCCAGAATAGACAACATCTGTTACTTGAAACTTCTTAAAAGTCAAGTCAGCTTTTATAAAACTGGTTAATTACAAATACTGCTGACTTTTTAAAGATTTTTTTTTGCAACTACATCCACAAACTTAAATATTATTTTTTGGGTTTTTACGCGAAAGATCAAAGAAAGTATGAGACGACTTTTATCATGAAAGGATTTCTGATGAGTGGCAGCATTATGCTGTGGGGACAGAGATGCCGATTAGTTGATGGAAAGGTGGATGGAGCAAAATACAGAGAAATCCTTAAAGATAAAAACCTGTTTGAGGCTGCAAAAGTTTTTAATTTGTAGCAAGAAAATTATCCTAAACACACAACATGAGCTGTAGTGTAATGTTTTAGCTCCAAGCATTTATTTGTGTTAAAAGTTCAAACTCAGTTGAACTTTTTTGGGGGGCCAAGATTTGAAAATTGATGTTCACAGATGATCTCCATCAAATTTAAATGATATTTTCAGCCACAAAAAAGGAAAGAAAAAGCACAATCTCCAAATGTAAAGATAGAAAGTGTTAATACAAATACATGCCACTTGTTTTGTGTTTTTATAGTCTATTTGTTTTTTTGGATCAGCTTTGCTAAGACACTATATAATAACATCCTGTTTTCTCCATCCAATCTGCTAAAGCTATGCTGCTTTGCAAACAAGAAAAGACAGAAATTTCAGACTCTTTGTCTAGACGTAGCCCGAAAAAGACCTTTTTATATTTTAAAAGTTCATGGAACATTTCCTTCCACATTACTTTGTCTTACAACTACTTTACTACATAAAACTCCAATAAAATCTAATTAAGTTTGAGCTTTTAGCACAACAAAGCGAAAGCTATTTCAAGGGGAAATGAGTACTTTCACAGGTTGCTGTGTGTAGCAACAATATGAAATGATTTAATAGTAAGAACCAACGATACCTGCAGCCTGAATATCCTTCACAAGCTCATCTGACAGTTGTCCTGTATAAAACTCCTCTGCTCCTTTCTCGGCGATTTTCCTGTATGTTCCTGCCAGCCTGGTGAATTTAATGATGTCATTTTCTTTCAACACGCTGCCGTTTTTCGCGCAAAACACTTCACTGAAAGAGGACAAGCAAGATCATGTCAGACAGAGAACGTTATCTATGAAGCAGAGAGCTAAATAAAGGTGATGTCTCTCACCAGAGGGCTGTGTCATTCACGATGAGTTCCTTGTTTCTATCAATCGCGATCGCCATCGCCTTGCCCATTGGAAATCCTTTCTCTGCAAGCTCGATGCTTGGCTGAAACAAATCTTTCCAGGGCAGTTTGCCATATCGTTTGTGGGCCATGTCGTAACCCCGAAGCTCTCCGGGAACAGCGATGGACAACGCTCCTAAAGACCAAGAAACGGTTGAAAAGTTTAGATTTTTAGGGGAGCTTTCACTCATCTTATTTGATCTTTTTGTATTTCTGAACAGAAGAAACGTCCTATAAATAAATCTGCGTGCTTTGCAGTTACAAAATGTCTAAACATGAAACAGCAATCAACAATTTATTGGGGGGCAACATCCCATATCAAGATATACAAGGAGAATAAAGGGCAGTTCCAAATCACATTTTAAGGCAGGAGGACCAATAAACGTCAGCTTATTTCCATTTCTACGTTTGGACATTACCTTTCTGGGATAAATTTGTGTCGTTTTTAAACATGTCCTGCGTTGCATTGTGGGGCGCCGTCTCCCGTGCATCAATTACCTCAACCTTTCCTGCATAGAAGTCACATAATTTCCTTCAGTTTGTTTGATTTGTGGAGATGCAGAGATGTGACAAGTCTTGTGGTGAGAAATGTGTGTTGTACCAGTTTTTGCATCATAGATGGTGAGGAAAAGACCTCCTCCTATGCCCATACTGTGAGCATTTATTAATCCAACACATAGCAGCGACGCTATTGAGGCATCCACTGCAGATCCTCCTTTCAGGAGAATGTCCCTACAGTGCAAACAATTAAAAAAAAAACACATAGAGACAGCTTTATTCTCTGCGTAGGTGGTCACAGTCGTAACTCAAACAGGTTTTTATATCAATGTTGTCGAAACAAGCTCTCACCTGCCAACCTCTGAGCAGGGGCCCGCATCTGCTGCTACTGCTGCTTTCCAGGAGCCATTGGCTCTGTTGCTCTTCAGGCCAAAGAAAACACCCAGAAATATGGCGAGGCATGCTAACAGCAGCACTGCAAGGGCCACTATTATTACTTTCTTAGCCATTTTGAATCTTCGGGGAACCTAACAATTTGTCTGGAGAGGGGAACAAAAGACAAATGTAAATGTGAAACATTTGCTTTGTCATTTGACTTAAAAAAAAAAAAAAAGGCTGGACTTATTTGAATACAGTCATTGGTAACAAAGACTCACAAGTCAAGTCAAATCAGTTATTGTCATGATTCACTTGTGTTTGTTTAATATTCCTGGATTTATTTTTGACATCAAGATTTCAGTTCATTTCTGTTTTCAGTATTGTTGTTGGAGTCTTACCACATAGTTTATACTTTGTGTTTAGTCCAGCTCTTTCTCCTTGGTATTCTCACCTGGACCAAGTGTCCTCTCTACCCTCTCCTCGATATTTAAGCTCTTTCATTTTTATTGTTTCCCACTTTTTTAATGTAATTTCTTAAAATCATTCTGCATTTGGATCTTACTGCAAACCCATTCAATTGATTCTTAATGTGATAAAAAAAAAACTTTGAGTTTAGCTTTGTGTGTAACTCAAAACAGAGGAGAGATGTTATCATTAAAAACTGAATCGAGAAACTGCCGTAAACACATAACACATCTGTTATTCATTGTTCATCATCCATTTATCTAGTATTATTACTTTTCTCGCTGAGTTGGTTGTTCATCTGCATATTGAGAATAATATTATGAATTTTTGGTGAGGTTTTTATTACACTCAAATGTTTAGGTGCCTCTGACTAATCAGCAATGAAACTGTAACAAAGAAAGCCAATTATTGGGGATATGTTTGTATTTCTCTCTTTATAAAGAGTCATGGTAACATAGAATCATATATTGCAGATGTTTTAAGCAACTCAACATAGAAATATAAACTCCTCCCTGATTAAAGAAGACACTCTTTCCTACTTTACAGAAAACACAGATTAAGCTGTTTAGGGATATTTCTGGTGGCAACAAAAAACAAAGTCATGATGTGAAATCAAAATAGCGCCACCTATAGCTGTTATGAAGGTAATGCTGCATTGACAGCGACATATTTCTTGAGCAGCTTTTCTACCTTAGCAGATGGTTTGCATAAATAAGCAGCTAATATCAGCTTGTGTTACTATAAAAAGAACAAAAATGGAAAAAAAATAAAAATATTAGACAAGTACGACTGAATTTAGCAGATGTTCATTATCTGTTTTTGCTTAAATCTTAAATATTACAACAGATACTAATCATAACGAGCTAGAGAGTTTTAGCCACAGCAGGAATCAGTGTTGTGTTAATGTTCGAAACATTAACGCAACAATGTTTCGTCTGAATATTTCTACTTTCAGGAAATGAGAAGTAAGCAGCAGAGCTACTCTAATTGGAAACATCAAATATAAATGTATTTATCTCTTTTGAACTTTGTGAACTACATTTGAAGTTTCAGTCAGTCACAGGTCTGCAGAGGAATATTTGAGATCTGGGAGTCACTGTACCATACTTGCTGTGCTTTCCAAAGCCCAAATGACACCAAAAAATAAATAAATAAATAAATAAAATGTCTGGAGTGTTTCAAGTTTATCCCCTAAAACCGTCAGGCTGATTCTTTGCTCTGTCACAGAAGTGTACCCAGATTATGTAACAGGGGGGTGAGCTGATTTAGTTGAACCAGGGTTGCATGCTGCTCTACAGAAATCACTTACAGGAAGTAAGTTTCTGATTTTCACATCTGATACTATCAGGATGGCTCTAATTATTCAGTTTTTAGTCTAACAAAACCATAAACAAATTGAGGGAATTGTTTACCTCTTTAAAGATAAAAAAAAGGGAAAATCTCTTACCCTGGTTCTCCTTGGAGCTTTTGCTGCAGGCTGTGCCTGGTTTGCCAGCAGCTTATAGGTGATGCATTTATATCACAGTCATTAAACTTTAACCCATCCCACAATAAACCCTCTAACCTGAGTCATCATTAGTGGTAAACAAGGACAGACCGAACAAGGAGAAACAACCCAGAAAAACAGCCTAAAAGTTATTTTGTTCACAATGTTCACTTTGATGAACCCAGGCTCAGTTACTGCAACACCCTGAAACATATGGAGTAACACGACCTGCAGGCAAAAGTTTTTCTTTTATCTACAGTGATACTTAAAGAGATGTGTGACAAATATTAACTTTCAGAAGCGTCTCTTTGTTAGTCATTCACTTTAAATGGATGATGTAGGGAGAAAACGTTTTGCAATGGTTGTGTTGCACAACTCTACCCAGGAAAAATAGGGGGAAAATACTCAGGGGGAAAATAGGGATTTCTTTATAATAAAATGTTTCACAAGCCTTTTCATGGGGGAGTTTTAGATAAAGTGCACACTAAATGAGAAAATAAATAAATAAATAAAAAATAAAAGCTTTCATGAAGGTGAGGGAAAGGATCACATCTCCTGAGTGAGGAGGGGAAAACGATGCTAAAACTGAATTGTTTGAAGACGAAGCCTGCAGTAAATAAGCAACCAGACCAGCTGGCGTGGACACCATCAGGGACATTTGACTGTGAGCTTTGGCATCAACACTTTTCTGTCTTATCCTGTGGTAACTAACTCATTGCTCTCTGAACAACTAATGTCTAAACCTGATGATTCCTCCACCGCTTCTACTCTAAGCTCAGACGCCACGTGAAGCTTTGCCTGTCAATAGTTGAGACAAGCGGCTTAGAGGAGGAATAGTTCAGATAAAATCACAAAGAATGTCATTTTTTGATGTAATTATATCTCATTGTAAGAGATATCATTACTCTGCCACCGTATTTCCACCTTTAGTATGTTACAACCACATAACTTAAAGCTGCAGGAGGTAACTTTTATGAAAATGTAGTTTTATGCATCTGTTAAAATGTCCTGCCAGTCGAACAAATGAAAGAGAATCTATAAAAATAAAATAATGCTCTTCCACTTTCTTCTTGTAGTAGGAGAGTCTTAGTATGTCATTAATGCTTTTGTACACAGTCCTCACAGATTTGTTAATGGGATTATGTAACAGACAAAACATATTGTTTGTTGTTCAGTGAAAGAAAAATGGTGCAAAGTTCACTTTTTTAAATGAAAAAATAAAATATTAAGTTCACCTTTATGTGATTTATCACACAGACCACATGTGTCAAACTCAAGTCTGGCCTCAAGACTGTATAGACCACACCAATAAAACTTCGAGATAATAGCTGCGTGTTTAGATATTACTTATTATTTCAACTCAAATCAACTTTTATTTGCACAGTGCCAAATTATATTAATGAAAAAAGTCATATTCTGTAATATTTTAAGAGTTTATCAGGTAGTTTTATTAATACTTATAGCACATTCATAATTTTGATGTTAAAATGAGTCTGACACCCCTGACCAAGGCCAAGAAAAGGAAAGATCAGGAATGCAGTTGTGGAGATGTTTAAAATAAGAGCTATGCTATAAAAAAAATATGTCTAACGTTGTTCGTTTCACAGAGCAAGCATCTTCCCAAAACGGAAAGAGTGACACGACTGCAACCTCAGCAAGATCTGGGGGTCCATCTCTACTGTCAGCCCTGGTATTTAGAGACGCAGCTAATAGTGCCATGGTAACTTCTGGATGAACTGCAGAGATACACAACCCAGGTGGAAAAAAGTTGTAAACAGGACAGCTATTAGCTGTCCACAAATCTGGCCTTTACAGAAGACTGACAGAAAGAAGGATCTTAAAAAAAAAATAAAAACATTCAGCGCATTACCGGCTACAATCCAGTTCTTAAAACTATTTTTAGAAACATTTTTTAAAGATAACTTTATGAAAAACTAGCGGCCATACAATTGCTAACAAACTGTTTATCATAGTTTTCCATTTTTCAAGTGATGCAAATTGTGAAATTTTAACTCCTTGCTTGTTACATGCAATGTGACACAACTCTGTTTCTCCTTGTTGCACAACTCAAAGCAGAAAGTGTGTTTAGGATGTCCAATGTGTGAATTTTTTTTTTGACTCAGCATTGACTGAGCAGCAGGTAATTCAGCAAAGGGTATTTTTATGGGGAGGTAATTGTATCCCTTTTATGACACGCCATAAAGTCATCCCGACCTTGAGCAATCACTTTTTTCTAGCCGAACAGCTGAGAGTCACTGAATAAAACCATAAAAACAAAAGAAGAGAAAGGTGTGCTTGCAAAACAAATATTACATTACAAAATTAAGCATAAAAGTTAGGTATTTAACTTTTTATGCTTAAAAAGTTAAATATGATGGGGGCAAGATGCAATTAGAAACTTGTGTACTGTTAACTAAAATAAAAACTCACAGTTTGCTCAATGCGTGAAGTTTAACGAGGAGGCATTACGCAGTTTCCAGACATTTATCATAGTTTTCCATTTTATAGCACAACTAAGTAACTATGTTACCTTCAGTCAGACGAAATATGAGACAATGGGAACATTTCAAAAAGAGGATATGACTGATTATGTACTTGATGTGCTGCTGCCTCTTCTGCCCCCTCCAGCAGAACTTTGGGCTGAAACTGTTTCCTCATTTACTGACGTTGGGTCGGCATGGTCAAGCGGCAGAGATGCGCTCATCAGTCATGATGCTGGCAATCGTCACGGAGTGATGAAACTGAAATTCAAACATACTTTATTGGCTTGTAAAGATTTAATTAGACTTTCACACATAGCTTCAAACCAAGCAAACTTTCAGTTTTGCAGGTTTGTTTCTGTTTCAGTTGTATTGTACAGGATAAATGTCACATTAAAGGTGATGAAAGGAAGGAAATGATGTACCTCAGTCTTATTTTTACCACAATACATTCAGGTTATTTTCAACAGTGGTCCATACACTTGAGAACCAGGCAGAGAGGTGTTTTCCTCTTCTCCTTCCCCTGTGTATTTCTCCGTGTGCTTCCTTATTAACACAGTTCACATCCTGCACACAAAGAAATCACAACATCCTGACGCATCCATCTGTGCTGCATAGGTGCAAAGGCAATCAGGAGGCTGCACTGTAAATCAGCTCCTGTGCAGGTATTCAGGAGGCAGGTCTTCACAGACACATCAATATGATGCCAGCTTTATGCTTGACAGTGCACAGAAGAGAAGCTGTGTGGGGGGCAAATTAGCTTTAGGTATTCTCACACCTGTGCCAGGATTTTCTTTTGAGTTTAAAAAATGTTTTTCGACTGAGCTAATCTGAGCAAACAACGGACGGCCGAGCCTACGGATAAAACTGGAGAGCATTAAACTTTATTTCCTTTAGAGAGCACCAGCCACATTTCTATGACTGATTGTAGAAACAAATGCATTTGCAGATGTATCCAATTCACTTTGTGCCGCCGTTATCAGGAATGACAGATGTCCCTTACAGGGGATGGTTGTCCTGTGTAAAATTTATCACAAGTACATGTTTTTCAGCTCAGAGAAGAAACCAACAGAGCGGCACAGACAAAATGTAACCTTATCAGCAGGAAAATACAACACTAATAGAATTAAAATGAGCCCTGCTCTCTTCCTGGCTCCACTGGTGGATTTATTTTCACAAAACAAAACAAAAAACATTACTCAGGTTTCAAAATTTGCTTTTCACAACTTTTTTAGTTTAAGGAAAAGTGTGACAGAATGAGAAGGATTTATCTGTTTATAGAGTGAACTGATATAGATCAGTTCACTCTGAGACAATGCTAAACACTGATTGCTTGCCCATTTGAAATCAACAGTTTGTGATTTTTTGTTACACGAAGAAGTTCATATGATGCAGCTTTTAAGTTGAAGGCTATCGATCTGGCAGTACATAAACTCGGCGTGAACGAATCCATGGTTCGGCGCTGAAGCGGCGGAAGTACCAGCAGCTTATATATGTACGTTTCCAGTTTTTTTTTTTTTTACTTTTAGTGAGGGGCACTCTATCGTCCGGAAAATACGGTATATTAAATTACCTTACATCAGTATGAATCCACTCAAGTATCTGTTTCACTCTACGTCCCAAAAATCTTCTCTTGGCGATCGGTCTGCAGAAGTCCGCCATGTCTGTGTTGTTCTTTACCAGTTTGAATCCAAGGAAGATGAGACTGAGTGACAATAGTGGTCATTTATTGCTATATATTTTTTTAAATCTAACTTTCTAATTATGTTATATTATTTTAAGTTTACTGCACTTTCTGTAATATAAAAGGTATTTCAGTCTTCAGTCGCAGTTAGACCAAAATGATCATGCAGTCAATAAAATGTGGACTAAATAGCCTTTCTGGTTCTTGACCCTGTTATTTGCAAGAAGGACAATTTGGCACCAGCCGTGTTTAAAGATGATCAACAGTACTAGCATGAAAGTGATATAATGTGTTATCTAATATGTAATAATTGGTTGGAGTAGCTCATGTTTGAAGGCTTTATTTTCTTTTGTTTTATATTTCAAATGTTTGGCATGGTTAGAGCCTTTTGCAAACAAAATGTGTCACTTTGACCATGAGTGTCGGTGTTTCGGCCTGCGTGTTAACTGTTTTGAAAATGTGAGGTTGACGGCTTCATTAAAGCAATCGAGAAAAATGTAAACAAATGTTTGAGTTTCCTCACAGACATTTATTCAGCTCTGCAGGTCTGGTAACGAACCATTTATTTGACTCAGGAATGGACTGAAATAAGGAAAGAAAACCAACTCAGTTCATTAAATAACTTCAAAGTATGTTTTGCTTCATGTAAACAAAGAAAATCTTCTCAGTATTTGTGTTTGTATTTTTTTAATTTCAGTTAATCACAAGTTACCTGGAATACATGAGTGTTTTGGAATATAAAATTGGAGTATCTCCACAAAACGATGACATGTTTGATTACATTTCACTGTATCTTCCCTTTGCCCATTTGTCATCAATAAAACCAGATAGAAACTGCATAAAACTGGAGAATCCAGGAACAAAAGTATTTAACTTTTAGTGTTGGTGTGTTCTCTTTGTCTATTACTAATTAGATTAAATGTATGTAAAAATAAACCAGAGTACGTGGAGAAAACTAATTCAGAGAACCTATGCATGTGTGAGGAAAAAAATATCAGAAAAACAAGTTGTATGTTGTCTTTATCATCAATTATGTTTTGATCCCTGGGATAAAGTCAGGACCAAAGCCCAACCAAAATCAAGACACAGATTTTGGTTGGTACACAGAATATAATTTTTTCAAATATCTGACTAAACTAACCTGGGTCATTTGAGCACAACAATGTATATTTTCCTGGTGTTTGCTGAATATTTTTTTATTTTAAACGTTGTCGGTGGATGACGCCTGTAAAATCCCTTGTCCAGGAGCAGAACTCAATACATTATAACAGTTTAAAACAATTAAAGAAATACTAAAATTATATATTATGAAAATTAAGCATAAGTAGTCATATAAATAATTATAAAAGAATCAATAAATTGAATTAAAAATAATTTTTATATATTTTCCAACTCCATTGAAATGTGTCCCTAGTTTTTGTCAACACCGTCAGAAATGAAAATAATGTAAAAAAAAAAAAAAAACATCAGGCATTATTGGGGGGCACCAGAACTTCTGAAGACCCCATGATCACTTCTTTTCTCTTCCTTTGCTAAGAGGGCTAGTTAGCTCTGGTTAGCTTATGTTATTCTTTAGTTTTTTCTTCTGTTTTATTCCTAAATTGCTCGTCACAACCATGATGTGTCAACACCATAACTGACAATTTACAAAACTTTGATGAAATTTTGTGAAATAAAAGCTTAATTTTGGTAAACTATAAAGATTTAATGGACCTGATTAGCTACAATATGGCTCATCAGCCATATTGTAGCTA
>NW_015114984.1:64969-82382 GCF_001443285.1 Poecilia latipinna
GAGCTACAATATGGCCTCCTTCAGAATAACATCGTATAAATTGGCATTTTGTCAACTCCGTCAGAGTTTTTAACGATGTGACTCTTTCAGTGATTGTGTTGACAAATCTCACTTAAATGTGCAGTTAATTCATTTTAATGTATTTTAAATGGCATTACTTCTCACATTTCAAGTATTTCTTTTAACTCACTAGTTTGTCACCTTCAGTTCTGCGTCAACTCCGTCAGATGGACTTTTTGTTGTTTTTTTGTTTTAAATAATATTTTTTTTGTTTCTTGAGAAGCATTTGTGTAAAACTAAGTAAAAATGTCACTAATAGAGTCATTAAAAATAATTTTGTATTTATTTTTGTCAGATAGTGTTGGAAGTTCTGGGTCGGGTCCATTAAAAATGTAATTTTCAAAAAAAAAAAAAAAATGCTGCAGCTAGTAGCCTGCCCCTTAGCATCTTTACATTTCCAAAACATTATTTGTCATATTTGAATACATAAGATTGAGGAATAATTTTTGTAGGGGAAAATTTAAACCCATTTTGTCCTTCTTCTCAAGAATCACTGAAAAATTTTGTACTGGAATAGGTTCTTGCCTTCTCATCTCCACATTTGAAAGTAAAAGTTTTATTGGTTGCATTTGAAGACAAAAATAAATTTTACACATAAATAAAAATAAAAAATAGCTGCACTTTTATCCTAGCATCCAGAAAAAGAAACTAAGTGACCAGAATTCAGAAATGATGTTTCTTCTTGATAAAGTTATTTTTATGAGGGATTTAAAGCAATTAAAGTGTTTTCTGCTTGTTTTGTTTTTTTTTTTTTTTTTGGCTTCTGTTGAGTATTCAATCAGTGTGTGTTTGTCTCTAACCTGTCTGCCGTGCTTATGATGCGGGGGAAAGGTGGGAAAACGAATCTGACAACATTCAACAGTCTGCTGCATGACTCTCGCTCCCAAGCTGAGCAGCAGCTCTCCGTCTGATTGGCTGAGAAGAGCTCAAGCTCCGAGTGGAGGCAAAGGATGCCAGAGTGCTCAGGCAGTGCATGGAGAGGGATGCATGCAGGGGACGTCGGCGACACGGACAGCGCACCGTTACGTGCTTTTGCAGCGCGTTTCTAAGCAGCTTTGCAACTTTCAAGTACACGTCTGATGCGCGTCCAGTCCCGTACGGAGCAGCTAAGGTGTGATGTTTTGGCTGCGTGTTGCACAAGCCCTGCTCCCGCTCCCGTTCAGTTCCACCGCCGCCGACACATCCTCCCTGGAGTGATGGGCTCCAAGTTAACCCGACAAAGAAGTCTGGATTTTGAGAGCAAATTGACCAGAAGGAGACACCAGCGGAATGATCAGCCCAAAGAGGAGGAGAGAAGTGGCGGCAGGAGCGGCGGAGACTTCTTGTTTACATCCCTGATGCTCAAGTCCGACAAGCTGCCGGGGATGCTGCGGAAAACCAACCAGAGCCCGTATGTCAGACGGGTGGCCTGGGTCCGGGAGATCCAGAGGATGCTCCGGGAGCACAAGATGGAGCAAGCAGGTGAAGTGCTCAAACTACTGAGGAAGGTAGGAACTTATTATGATTTTTTTTAGCTTCCTTTAAATGTTATTTATTTCAACAAAAAAAAGAAAAAGAAAAAAAAGAAAAGGAAAGGAAGTTTTGTCAAAACACAAACGTTTTTGATATTTTTTTTTTTCTTTTTTTTTTATATATATATATATATATATATATATATATATAGGGAAAAAGATTGTAACAATTTCCTGTTACAATCTAGGACAGTATACACTCTACAAACCATATTTAAAATATTTGCTACAAGATAAATAACAAATACAAATAATTTCATTCAGAAGACACACAAACTCCAAATGATTAGTTGTATTTAGTTGAATCTGTGTCTTTGTTGATAATTTCTGAAAGGTGAATCAATTTTAATCATTTACTGTTTGTAGCTTCTTTAAACATTGATGTCCTCGTTTACTATAAAATTAAACCTATTTCTTTTTCTTCTGCTAAACTTTTGAACACTTATGTTGTCTGGATACTGACATAAATTCAGTGAATTTTGGAAATAATTGTCAACTTTTAATGCAAAAGATTCCTTACCTGTTCATTGTGTTTAATATTGCATCCTTTAGAGGTGTGAATAAGGATCCAGGAAGAATGACGCATCAAAGTGGAGCAGTTAGAGCTCAACTGTGCTTTTAACATGGATTTATTCAAGATTTTTATGGGACCCTGTTGCATAGCACTGTAGTTGTTTTTAATGGTTCTATAGAAAGAATCCCTTTTCTTCTAACAAATGTTCGCTGACACAAGCACAGAGCTGTTTGGATTTGAAATGTGGGATTTAAAAAAATACATCAAAAAGTGCTTTTAAGAAAAAGATCCTACCAATTCTGTTTTGTGTTTGAGTTGATGACAAGACTCAAACTAATCAGCTGGCATTAGTTAACACGAAGCGGCATTTGACAGATTTTGCAGTCGATTCCTCACCATTTGAGTTGCAGAGGGTAAAGGTCATGTCTGAGTCCCAGTTTGATTCCAGTGGCCCCCCTCCAGCAAAGATTAAACAAATTGTGGCGATCAATTATCATCGTAATTTTAACCGACTGGCTTCGATTTTTATGTCTGACTGGTTTCTGTCCATATTTGCAACCCCTACAATGAGGAACCGCAGCATCATGGTTGTTTTTACTGACGCTTGGGGTCTTTCGCTCCATTGCTGGAGTGCTTGCAAGTTTTCCATGCGTTCCTAAAACAACACACCTGATTATATGGGCTGAACGGTTTCCTGAGCATATAACAGAGTCCTGCGAACTACTTTGTGATTTGATTCAGGTGTGTTGATGCAGGAAAACATAAAAAATGCAGGACTCTGCCCAATTACTGGAGTTTGGGAACCCGTCGTCCTTAAATGTCTTTTCATTTTTACCCGACACTTTAAAAAATTGCATGCTAATGGAAGTATGAGGAAAACTTTGTGAGAAATAGACCCATCTATGACATTTTAAAGGCTTTCAACAGCAAATTATGTTGGATTATGGACATAAGACTTGTTGTGAACCAACTATTTTATTGAAGTAAATTAATTGGACCCTGTGAATGTAAAAAGACAGGTTTTGTTCAAGATGCCTTTGTTATGTCAATGATATGAGGCGTTGAACAGTGAGTTGAACATTACTTTTCATACATTATTGTAATCTCAGGTGATGTATTATATGTATATTGACATAGAAATGGTGTAACAAAATTAAAAACTCATTAGATTGTAATGTCCCATCAATGGGACGCTAACGGGTAATAGCAATATAATTTGCCAGGACAGTACTTGATGTCTGGATTTAAAGTTCTCGTATTTGTCTCAGCAACTTACCTTTCTCTTTCTGAGAAATAGGACTCAAACTTCTGCTGATGTCAAAAAAACTCATTGAAGCAATTTAATTTGCTCTCTGATTGTGTTTTCACACCTGAGGTGTTTAGGCGGTTTAAAACGAACTCCGGTTTCTTTCCTTCCTTCACTCGGACACAGCTACTGTCTGCTGCTCGCCTGACCCAAACTCCTCCTCAGAGCCAGGTTTGCTTTGTGAGAGTAAATGGACTAATAAACAATTTTTCATTAAACATAAAGCCCTTTGCAGCTTTGAAGAGATCTCAAAATCATTCTGTGTGCTTCCTGATAATAGTACCCAGAAGCAAACTAATAAAATGAATAAATTCACCTTGTTTTCTACCAGCTTAGAACATCTGCTACCTGTATTTTAGATTTGTTTATTGGTCGGATGTGCCCTTGGCAGAACAACCAGACTGAACGGTCTCACCTGGCTTCCTGTGATTGGTTCCGGTTTGCTTGGAGCTAATAATAATAATAATAATAATAATAATTAAAAAACACCTCAAAAATCAAACTTATCAGCTGATTTGGAACAAAGCAAATTAACTATAGGTAGGAAAAGACGCTTGAAAGTTATAATTCTGATACACTGGCTGCATTTTTAATCTCAGTTTTAACTTTTATGAATTATTAATAGGTCACTTGGTCTTTTTTGTTGTTTGTTTGAGAAAACTAAATATTGATTGAGATGGATGCTGTCAAAAGAGCTCCACATATACTCTGACTTAAATATGCAGAGAGCACATACAACAGGAAATTTAAAAAATGTCAACCTATAAGTGTTGCACAGATTTTGTACAAAAAATCATGCTGATAGATAGATAGATAGATAGATAGATAGATAGATAGATAGATAGATAGATAGATAGATAGATAGATAGATAGATAGATAGATAGATCTTAAAGCAGCTCTGCAATCTGTTAAATCTCAGATGGGATACCGGCTCTGCCTTCTGTTTCATACGTCTCCATATCACCACATTTAAGATGCTCACGAAGCACGGCTGCTCCCTCCATCGCCAGGCGAGGTGAAGCCAGAGAGCTGCTACATTGTTTGGGCTGAAGCCAAGTGTCTGACTAATAACACTTCAAGATGGGGGGGTGAAAAAGTGCCAGTAGATCTCCTGTTGCAACTCTCCAGCAGTAAGGCAGCTTTTCCACCCAGGAATGGATGAATGTGGAGATAATCACCTTGAGATGACAGATGGAGCCTTTTTCATTCTTTCACACACAGGAAGTCATTGCAAACAGGAACCATTAACAGTGTTAAATCTTCATCAAGCATATGACTTCTGGACCATTAAGTTAATTAGTTTGGGATTATTCTAGACATTAATTAGTAAACAAAACATCGACACGTGTTTATTGGAATAAAGCATCAGAGCAAAGTAAGCTCCGAAAAAGCTACAGTTCAAATGAAGCGAAGCGGTCACATTTTTTTTTGTTTTAATAAGCCTTACATCAAATTGTTTTCAAACCAGTTGATGCAATTCTTTAATATTATCACTTATCAAGTTGCTTCCTGTTGTACAGGAAAGCCAATACAAAATAAAAAAGCATCAATGGATAATATTGCATTAACCTTGAATATTGTGATCCATCCAGATTACTTAATATGTCACAGACAAGCAGAGATTGAATATCGTCAAATATTCCAGCTAAGCAGTCATTTGAGATTGCGACACTGCATTGTCCAGGGTTCCCCCCAGTGTATTATAAGCCTGGTGGGCCTCCAGGCTTAACTTGTGCTCCCACCAGGCTGAGCATTGCTTATTTATTTAAGTCTTTTTAAAATGCTTTCATTTTTAAGACTTTATAGTTGGTGTTCAGGTATTAATTTCCCAATCTTTCAATAACACATAATCATCAAGTGATATTTTCAAAGTTCCTGTCAACTTTAAACATTTTTTAACTCAAAAACACGACGGGCCGCTGAATGAATGACTGCCCTGATGCCCGACCACCGGGCTCAGCAAGTTTTCTGTGGGAAACCTCGATTCCAATTATTGTGCAGATCTATTTTCCAATACATGTGATTTTCACATGTATCGGCATTTTGCTAAATGTTTCCGTCTTGTCAGAGGGAAAAGAGTCGGCGTCTTCTTCCTATCAGCCTGCTGACCTGCAGTCCACAGCAACAGTTGTGGGAAGAACAGCTCTTCATCACTGACACAGCTGGGAAATGCCACTGTTGCATAAACACTTTCTGCTGTATCTTTAGTAAAAGATTTTAAACTGGAGGAGTGGCAACTTGCAACTTTATAAACGTTGGTCATTCTTGAAAGCAAAACTCACCTCATGCCTAATTTTACACATATTGATGCTGGAATGGTGATTGTTATTCCATATATTGTTCAGCTTTACATACAAACTTAATTTTTTTACGTTTTTGTCATATATTTTCAATCATTGCATTATTTACAGGTGATTTAACAGCAAACTAGAGAACGTTTGTTTTATTTTGTGACATAAATAGCCTTGATAAGCTCATTTATCAACGCGACTTCACTTCATTCGAAATATTCACATTGTGCTGTTCTAGATTAAACAAGACAGTTTCTGTTTCCAGAATATTTCTTGCAGGAGCTGTTAATTCAAACTCATTTGCTTAAAGTAAGTAGTGTTGTTTAAAAGTAGTTTTTGTGTTTATACTTTGTCATTGTCTGACGTCATTTTACACTGTGACATAGTCTAAAGTTGAAGCAAATACTTTTCTAAGTTATTTTTTGTCACCTAAACATAATCAGGAAACATCACCAAAGCTGATCGACCGTCATCTGAGGCCCTCCAAACACTCCAACATTATATTTGTAGCCATTATATTGGCAAATTTATGTGTGGCAATCCACTGAAGCATTGACAGACAGGATTTTGTTTTAACAGGATTTGACGCTGGTTTAGATCGTAGTTTGGATGCATGAATAAATGATCAGATATGAATTCCTTCGGTGAGTTTGAACATATAGACTGTGACCTTTAAATGGGGAAAACAGATTTTGTAAGTTTCCCGTTCTGTTTTTGTTTTTTTCAACCAGACAAAAACAGCCCTAAAAGTTGTTTGCAGCCTCGTTTTTGTCCAGATTATGTCTGACTTTTCTCACAACCTCTTGAAAAGTTTAGCTGTTGTGTCTTTTGACGCCGCACATGTTTTGGATTTCATGCATTTAGCCCTGATGTCATTAACAAGCGGATTGCAACAGCAAGTCATCCGGTCATGAACAATTAATCAGGTAGTTGAACCAGAGGACCATAAATCTATAAAAAATGGAGTTAAACAAACCTCTGTCTCCTGACTGCTGCTGCATATTTCTTTCATGGAAGCAGAAACCTGTGGGATGGGATTTATTACATTAGGCTTTATACGTTTCTGGATTCTAATGAACCGCATGTGTGGGACGATGTTCTCCGGTTTAGAGATGCTCTCCTTATTGAAACCTGGAGATGTGCAGCTTTAACGAGGAGAGTACAGAGGCTTCCTGTCGGGGACAAAGAGCAGAACATTTCATGCTTTCACAATGAGAAGTCAGTGAATGCAATCAGATCTCTCTGTGTATTTAAAAGCGTGTGTCTTTTCATCTGCGCGCCAGAATGTGATGCAGCAGCGGCGCAGATCAGATGAGGCACTTACATAATCAAAAGGCGCTGTTTAAAAATCCTCAGTGCCTCAGTTTCTTCACACATGTGGTGTGTGGAGGATATTCCAGCATCAGGGAATCCCGCCGATCTCGGCTGTAATAAATCAACCGAGGAGCTGGAGGAGGAGAAACTGCTGATGGGGGTTTTTGTCTTTGTTTCCCCCAAAGCGTTATGGCAGTCAGCACATATAGAAGATGTTTAGCCTCCAGCCTGCCGTTTCAAAAGCGTTCCAGTTCAAAGAACCGCTGACAACATTTATTCGGCAGCGCCGCAGCCTTCGGTTTCGCCATAAACGAGCGCGTGATGGACTGGTGGAAACGTGGCTCCTCTCTTTATGTTTGGTAAAACCAGTTATGTCCATGATGAAAGGGAGGAAAAGCCCTTTTTAGGTTTGCATGGATTAAGAAAGTAATAATTAAGCTTTACGCCTGAAAAGAAACAATTTCCTCTAAACTTTTATTCCCACAAACCTTTCAGCTAATTGTGTTGTTTCATGTTTTCTCTCTTGCTTGTTCTGTGTAAACAAGCTTCAACCTGTCTTAAAGCATCATGAGTCTTAAACTCATGCTACATACATGCTGTATTTACATTATTGGGGTAAACAGATATAGCCTGAGGAAAACATACATAAACCTCTGGGTTTCTGGTTTTATTAAATCTTTAACTTCTTCAATCCTTGATGGTAGAAAAACACTTGAAAAGCTTTTAATTTTCTTCACCAGAGAGTAAAGCTGTATTATCTGATTAAGGTATAACAATGTCGCATCTGTTCTCACTTAAACGCAGCTCCCAAACGGCTCTCAGCCTTTGAAATTATCTTCATATATACATTGGCACTGTGTGCGATGGAGCTTTGCGGCGCTCCGATAGGGAATCCCCATCTCCTCGCATGATGAAAACAAGCCGAGATGAAAGGAGAAAGTAAAAGAAAAGCTCGGAAATCTCTTTTTCGATCTGTCTTTATCTAAAAAGCGCTCAAACCGGCTGGTGACATTTGTAGCATTCACATGTGGTTTAATCAGATGGAGGTCCGAGCTAAGTGAGAGTTTAATTTCTGTCTTTTTTTTGTCCCCCTCAGGATTTGGGACTGCAGGGATCGTCGCTGAACGACATTTTGTATAAGAACGCAGCTTTTCTCAACCTGGTGGACCCCATTTCTCACGAGCTGCTGCTCAGTCTCGCCCGGGACCTGCAATGCCCAAAACGGGTACGAACTTGTGTCAGATTGTTTGAAGTGTTGCATTGATGATCACTTATTGTAAAATCAGTTTTCTTATGCAGGTTTTAAAATCAGTAGTTTAATTTTATTGTTCATCTACGTCTGGTTAACTAGAGAACTACTGGAGCACAATAATCCACTACAACCCAATCAAAGGAAAACTGCATTTTTTTTTTTTTTTTTTTTTTTTTGCTTTTCCCAAATGCATGAATCAAGTTGTACTCACTTTAAAAAATAAAGTGACAGCTAAGGATGGATAAAGGGGACAGAGAGAGCATTATATCTGGTTGTGACCCTGTTTAGTGCTCTGGTCTTTCTTTGCGCTGTGAAAAATTGGCAGCTGCTGTGCCGAAGTCAAAAGCTTCTTGGCCACCGAGCTACTGGGTCAGAGGAGAATTGGCACCAACAGTGAGGACACTGAGGACTTTGACAAGTGGCTGGTGGAGAGACAAAACAAGAAAACTCCCCTAATTCCTGAATGCTGCCTCTGAAAGCTGGCCATCACATTCTTCAAGATTTTCCTGCAATTGTATTTCTGCAACCATCCTCATCTCAACGTGTCGGAAACTAAAATGGAACTACTGATTCTTTAAGAAATAAATTGTGTTTCGTCCAGACCGGCAGCCGAGCTCATTCACTTGCGGCGCGGCATACAAATCAGACGCGTTAAAATTCAAGATACATTTCGATCTTGGGCATGTGAACAGAGGCACAGCTGCTCAGATTGGCTGCAAAAAAGACAAAAAAAAAAACAAAAATCCAGTGAAGCTATTATCTTTCTTTGTGGTGAGGTGTCATTCCTGTAAGGAAAAGATTGAGACAAGATCACAAAAGTCCAATGATAAAGTCTGTAGGAAACTCCATTTTTATTCCTGTTTGCTTCGGAAGCAGAAGCCCGGGAGTCAGGGAAGGAAAGTGAAAGACTGGCAGCGGTGAGCTCCTGACTGGCCACCGACCCGTAGCGAGATACTGTGTCAAACGTGACGAGGGTGTAGAGAGGCTGGATTCAGGGCCCTGCAGCTGCTTCTGTCACTAACATTTTCTAACAACCCAGGAGTCATATAGATTTAATATCCAAACACATCCTGCGAGTCGAGACAAACCTCATTTTTCCGAGTGTGTTGTCAGACTAATTCAGCGTACGCTTCGGTTGAATTCACCCACCAGATTATTTCACACGATTGGCTGTGTGGATCCATCCAGACGTTGGATCCTTTGAAAAAAAAAAAAACTCCCAGTGACTTCATGCTTGGTCATTCAAGTGGTTGAAAAGGTTGAAGCCTGTTCAGTTTGTCAGCTGCAGGAAGAAGCAGCAGCAGGAGTGGTTAGTTTCCTCAGGGTGAATTAAACAATGTTTTTCCCCTTTTACGACATTGTCTTTCTGTCATCAGTGATTTGTAGCATTAATTAGATTCACCCTGTTCAGCTCAACCTCTTACACTTGAAGTCTGTGATGAAATGTCTGCTGGATGAAATGTTTAAAGGAGTTTTTTTTTTCTTTTTCAATTGAGTTTATTGGAAGGCTTAAAATATCAAACATCTGAATTTGTCATGGTTTTCATAATATATATTTTATGGGGGCAGAGGCTTGTCCATCAGATACAGGCCTGTCACAATAATCAATAAATCAATTAATCACATGATAAATTAAGACAAACTCAATAATTTCCATTGGCATGATTTACTGTTCTACCAAAAATTGGATGATAAAAGTCTTCAGTTTGGTGGTTTGGTCTCAACTAGCCCTGTTTTTGAAGGACAATTTTGTTTACAAAGACTTTAAAATTAATTTAACTTTATTTTTTGTTTTGATTTATTTTAGATATTTAAAATATCTTCCAGTTTTAGTGTTAAATATTCATTAGAATTTAAAGTTTACTGATCTTTCAGAATGAGCTCTTGCATTATTATTTTTGCCATTAGCATTGTGTTACTTAAAAATGGTTTAAAAACAACATTGTTTATCGTTATTGCGATTTTTCTGGCATTTAGCCACAGGATCCTTACTGACAAAACATGAAAAATTCAGACCGATTTAGTTTTTTTGATAAAGTTTGAGAAAACAGTCTGTCTTTTTGCATTGTGTGTGTGGTTTCAAAGGTATTTTGTTTCTGAGGAGTATGATTCAGTTGCATTTCTGTGCTTTTGCAGGAGACTGAGTCACTCAAATCCACCAACAAGATCTGCCGCCAGCTGATTTACCACTTGACCCCTCACTCCAAGTGGACTAAACAGAGCGTGCCCAGAAGGAAGTCCCAGGCATGGTGGGTGTTTGTGCGAGCGAGCGAGTGAGTGAAAGTGACACTCTGCTGTCGTTTATAAGACGATGCACTCGCTGACTGAGTGACCACAGCGAAGTGATTCCCAGTCCGCTGCCATTTTGGAAAAGTCTCTCCGCTTGATCTCGCTTCAAGGTGATCGAGCAGCGATCGCAATTTCCAGCCACTTCTGATGGCTAAAACTTCATCAAACACAAAAGTCCCTCCCTTGAAAATAATCCCTCCAAGGTTCAAAACGGATGGATTAGCTTTGTCTTAATTAAACATCAAGCCAATTTTTTTGTCTTAATTAAACATTAGCCCTGCTTTCTGACTCTTGCCTTCCCTCAAGCACTATTAGTTTTTCAACATTAGAAAACTGATACATTTTTATTTTGCATTGGCAGAAGTACTGTAAAACACTACATAAACTGATGCAACTAAAGTCCTTGCACAATCATTAACTTTAAGTTGCAGTTAAAAAAAATCAGCTTCATCTCTGTCCCACGTTATATTCTACAAGAAACTTTTTTTTTTTGTGAGAATTAGCTGAGAAATAGTCAAAGCTGATGGGGAAGTAAAATATTTTGGGGTGTAGATCCCCAATGACATTTGGATAAAATTATGTATGGATGTATAGATTGTATTCGTAAAATGAAGCCTTGTAATGGCAGCTTTAGAGCTTATACTGAGGCGTATTTCTTCTCACACATTTTCACCCTGCTGATGCTTATGTTAGTCTGTCAGGGTTACATAAGCGTGGTTTTTAATTCAGCGATGGCACCTCTCTGCTGACATAACCGAGCAATCCACTTCAAAGGTTTAAACAGACACGAATCCAGCCACGCCCTTCATTTGTTAATTAAAAATGAAATAAATCAGGCCATCCCTCCAGAGGAAGGACTGTTGATGGGAAAGAGCAAAAATCTCTTTCCTGAATGAGCTTTTCAGTCTGTAATGTGGTCCTTGCCCCCATTTCAGTCAAAACAAACAATTAAGATAAATTATTCATTCTTTGATTTGCAGAACTCAGATGACAAATTAAAGAATTAAATAAATTGAAGAAAACCATGTTCCTTTTTTCTTGGTGTCCCAGTCAAAGTCCAGACCTGAATCCAGGTGGAGAATTTCTGACATGAATTGAACAAGGCTGTCCACAGATTCTTTTTTTGTTTTGTTTTTTTTTTAGATATTTTTACAAGCATGTATAGTCAAAAATATTAGTCTATATAGGTTTGCAAAGCTGGTAGAGACAAAGAAAGCACACATTTCAGAACTTTCATTTCTTTCAACTTTGTAATTTCAATTTTTATCATCTGATCCTTGAAGCAAAATCCCAATAAACTAATGTAGATAATTGCACAAGGCACTTTTTTTTTTAATTGTTGAGGAACAACACCTATCAGATAAAATGAAATATCAAGCAGGAAACTGGAAAACTATTTGTGTGTTTTCAGTTTACCCACTTTTTTTTACTTTCTGTGCTTATTCATAAGTGATAAAATACGTCCGTACCCATCTACAAACTACAGATTATTGTGACTTTGTCAACACTAGTAACCAAGGAAATAATCAAGCATGATAACTAAATAAAATAGAATTAGGAAATATTGTTTTTATGCTTAGAATATTCCAATTAATTGACTTTAAAGGACAAAGTTTAAAATATGACAGAATTAGCTTCAAGCGATGTGACAACATGCAATGTTTTTGGCATTGGCTCTTTTGAGCAAAATGTTGCTTATTCAGAATTGAATCAGGGATTTCAATAAGGGCTTAAAGCCTTGATTTTTCCCAATTGAGATTCACCTGATGTTGTGAACTGCAGGTAAAAATTCACTGCACTGTGTGCAAGAATATCCAGTGTTTGCTAGTTATTGGTGCAATGTAAAATCTCAGGAATGAAGACTGAAAGTGGTCGTTTGTCAAAGGTATGAGGATAAGACAATGGCAATACCTTAAAAAGATAGCAGAGTTAAAAAAAAGAAAAAAAGAAAAAGAGGTAGTGTTATTGTCTTGAGTTTGTAAAAAACGTTAAAATACCTCCCACTGGATGCAACAAATATCCCTGGAAACTCGCTTATCCAAAAAACTAAAATACAAAATGAAGTATTTTCCAGCATTATTTGCAAAATAACAAAAACAAAACAGACTGGCCTACTGGAAGATCACAACATTCAATCTTTTCTACTTTTTTGGCATGTTGGACGCTGATGAGAAAGCGGTAAATGTTTTCAGGTCAAACAGAAACTCTGTGGGAAGTAGGGCGCCACTGGAATGGCCTAAACAATACCATGTTTATATTTTGTGCTAACTAATGCGAGAATTCCAGCTTGAATGAAGCGGCATGTATATCAAGAAAGAAGAGGGGGGGGGGGGAATAACATCTCCAGTGATAATGATGAGGCGTTCTCCCTGAGCAATTAACCCAGATTGAAAGATTTTTATTTTTGACAGCTCGAGTTAACTTCCCGCCCCAGCCTCTCCGTTGCAATGTTTCAAACACTCAACAAAACAACAAGGCAAGGCCTCCCAGTATGCTCATTAGCAAGTGCTGCAAACATCCAAACAGCAGCTTCGCTGTAGGATTCATATCTGCAAATACGAAAGAGACACGCAGAAAACTCAAGTGTGTCTTTGCATGAAATTAAACCCGGTAGCACAGTGAGGGAGGCGGCACGCTTTGCTCTTGAATTCTCCGTTTCACCTTCCTAATCCTTTCTTAGCCTTTCTCCGCTCTCTTTTTATGTTTCTGGCCCTCAATTTCACCTGCTTAAAAGAAATCCCCCCCTCCTTGCGTCGATTTTCCGGCTTATTTTTATGAGAGCCCATTTTGTTCAACAGTTGCCGTACATAGCGGCTCTGCAGGTTGAGCCGAGGCTCTGGGGAAATGCTCTGAGGAAAGGCACTGTCAGATGAAGAGAAGAAAAAGCGAGGAGGGGGGAGGAAATCACTGCAAGGTAGCAGATCAGAAGTCACGTATTTCCCATCGTTCCTCCAACATCACTTTGAATTGATCTTGGGTTTTTTTTTTTTTCATATTTTGAATGGGGAATAAGCTTATGCTTAAATCTTATTTTCTCCTGACGGTGAAATTGAGAAGTCAATCTAATAAGTACAGAGCCTGCTCTCTGTTTCTTGTCTCAAATTGGATTGTTTCTCGTGACATACAAGCAAATGGCCGCAAATGTCCCAGAGATAACTCATAAATCATAACTCGAGGTTTATTACTGAGGCCTGCTTTGCTTCTCCGATGCTGTAAGCGCAGCGCGCATTTGTCGCGCTTAAGGCGATGTTTCTGTTGTCTTCCTCTGCAGCACAAGCCAGGTTTCCCACATCCACAGAGGGAGGTTTCTATTGTTTTTTTTTGGGACCAGTATTGAATTTCAGATTAATGAAGATCAGATTTGTTATTAGATAAAAATTGCATCTACAGCACATTTTCAAGGTACTGGACTCCAGCTGTAGATGTGATTTCATGTTTTCTTTTCATAGCAACTCAAGTAACTAATTTTACCGCCATGATTAGAGATTATGAGACGTTTTGATGAGTTAAAGTAGCTCCTCTCTTTCTACAGGCTTTGTACAGTCTGTATTAGTAGTGACGAAAATCTCAAACTACCCTGCCGTATCTGAGGTCACTCACCGTCAAATCTGTATCTTGATCTTTGCAATCTTTGGAGTAAAAGGAGTTGTGTCTATTTAGACCAGGTGTCATTAACTGTGGGTTAGAACTGATAGTATGCCGTGATAACTGATCTATATCTGTCATTGCTCAGGCTAAAGTACTCTTCCTCCTACAGCTCACAACGTGACGGCTATCCAGCAGCCGTTTTGGTTTTCATGATGTTGATTGTGACTGTAAGCAAGGCAGAAACCAGTAACTAAAACATCTCAGTATTCTCCTGCATCATCTACTGAAATAGCATAACTTTACAATAGCCAAGTATAGATAATTCATCCTATTTCTGGTGGTAATACTGAAGGGTTAATTAACTGCAGAAGTTGCTTTTACCTACCGTTTAACACCAGAAACATCACATATTTAGCTCTTCTTCTTCTTACAATGCTATTCCTTGCACCCTAATAGCATGTCAGCCTCTAATGTGTATAAATGATAAAAATGAAGTGATTTTGTCTTTAATAAACATGGAACATCAGCCTGATCCCAGGTGAATTTATGTTTGTTTTGGGGGGGGGAGATTTTCATGTCTGTCATTTTCAGTTTAGCCCTTATTTATCTTCTGTCACCTTTGTGCCACAAAACTTGATACATATTGTATTACTTCCTTGCTTTGGGTTTTATAACCTTTTTACTGCCCAAGTTTTACAAGCAAGATGGACATTAAATGCAGTATCTGTCAGTGGTCGCCCAGAAAATGAGGGTTGTTGTGGAAATGTTCTTTCATAGTTAGGAAGGCTCACAAGAAGCCAATTTGTTATGGTGCCGAAGCCAAGGAAAACATCAAAACCACCTGCTGAAATGGAGTTAATAAAATATTGTGCAATCAGAAGCCCACACAAACCCCAGTAAATCACACGAAAGACCCGTGTGAAACCTCTCACTGCCATGTCTTTTCAAAGTCGTCCCCTGACATGCAGATACACCACAGTTATATCTGGTTGAGATATCTGATTAAAAATCTGAGGGCATTTTTTTTTTAGTTTTACTGCTACATTTTAAGAGCTGTAGGTCTCTCCAATGCGTCAACGATGTTTCAGTGATCATCAATGAAGAGTCAGCTTCAGTACTTCGGGTTTCTTTTTTTGTCTGCTTTGCTTAATTTACTCAGATTTTGTTTCCTTCTTTTTGTTATTTTGTGCTACTCTTTCTTTGAATCTACTGTAACAAAAGTTTCTAGGATGATGGGGGGGAAAAAACTTGACTTTTATTGAGTTTCAAACCTCTAAGAATCTATTTTATTTATGGGACGGTGGTGCTTTAGTTGGACGTTATATGAAAAGTTTCATCCAAGTTCAGTCAATTTATCAGGAAGATCAATCCTGGTTGACCGGGTCTGACTTTGCTCACCTGGCCCACTTCAACCGGGACTGAACCACAAATCCAAAGCAGACATTTGGACAATAAAAAGTAGGCTGAGGTTTGAGAAATGTCTTTCTGACACTCTGGCATTTCCTCTTACCTAAAACAAACTGCTGAGTTTATTTGAACGTAATTTAAAACATCATTGTTTCAGAAGATTAAAGCGGTTTCCCACTCAGAACCCTGCACTGATTAATTGTGGAATATTTTATTTAAAGGAAAATAATCGGTTGCCTTTCATGATTCCTTATGAGAGTCCAACATTCTGCAGATTAATTTCAGACAAACTGAACGATACATCAAAAAGTAAATCCTCATGATGAGAGATGAGCCTATTGCTTTAAGAAAGGCGGTTTGCTCTATTCTGTCAATTAAAATTAGCTAGTTACCTAAACTGAGCAAAAGAGCTGAGGTTTTCCTAAATAAAAGGCTGCAGTGCAAAGGTTTGTTCATGCCACATAGACATAACAGTCAGTAAATTCTTTAGTTTCTCAATTAAACCTCTAATCCTGCTAAACCAAGATTACCTAAAAGTAATCTTTTAATTTTACCTTAAAGATTAGGGTGATGACAAGGAGTACTTCCAGCCTCAAACACTTGGAGCTCATTAGATAAATAATCAAAATATCATAACAAGCTTTTGCAGGAAGAATTTTTTACACTAATTTATTGAGAATGGTTTAAATCATTTCTGATATGCTGTTTTCTTACCCATCTATTTTCCTTTCATAAACAAACTTCCTGCTGAGTAAAAATAATATAAAGATCGCTGAGAGTATGAATAATTCTGGGCTCAGATGTTTGGTAGATTATTCTGACTGCAGTCCGATCGCACCTGTTTTCTGTAAAGCAGCTGTTGGACCACCCTCAGTAATATTACGTGGGCGGATTATTACACCTTTGCACTGACTTTTTACATATCAGACAAATTTTGCAGAATCCAATTACCGTCTCTCGGCATCGTTAATCTGCCAGAATGACTGACCCAGTGGCAAAGATGACTAAACTATGACGGTGAGGTTGAATTGAGACAATCTTAAAACTCTAATGAAAGAAAGAACCCTGCTATGATAATCACTTACAGATAAGTGGCTATTAAAATCAGTTGCAATTTGAATTAGATTAGATTTCTTGTCAGATTTGAAGCAGTTAACAGGGAGTGGGGAACTGTGGACAGACAACCCCAGAGCCTGTTTATCAGTCAACTGCAGTGTTTGAAACAGTGCTTCTTTTTTTTTCCACTATATTGTATTCACACAGAAAAGAATAATTTGGATTGGGGTAGCCTGATGTTTTGCATTTCAAACACCACTTGAGTACCGCTTTTCTTTATAAATATGCGATGGGTATTCCCTGTTACATGTCGCATAAATAAACGCTGGCAGCATAGATGCATGAATCTGGGCTAATGGACAGCATGATGTTGCTGCTTTGGGCTGAAATCCCATTGAAAATAGCTTATCTGACTTAATGGCACCTTCAGTTTTGACAGAAATCTAACGTTATACTTCTACGTTATACTGCGTTCAGTTACAAAAGCATCCAGAGCTTGGAGCGCGCCAGAAGAGCATTTAAGTGATTCTGAACATATTGTTGCCAGACAACCTAATCTGAGTATTTCAGAGACTCATGACCTACAGAGATTTCACTTTACCTTAGGGATTGATCTAAAAAGACAAAATATCCAGGGAGTGATGGTTATACAGAGGAAAAAATGGCTTGGTGATGAATTAACAGATCGGTTCAAGAAGAAGATAGCTGTAATGGTATCTTTTTGTGAACAGTAACTTGGATTTTCTGTGCCACGTCTTTTTACTGGAGTTTTACTAGGTATCGGCAGCCAATTTTTTTTCTTTAGATTTTTGGTACTCTAAATG
>NW_015114984.1:87941-94219 GCF_001443285.1 Poecilia latipinna
GTTAGGGCATTTTCTATGATCAGCGCGCGTTCTCTCTCTCTGAGTGGAAAGAGCGTCGCTGCCGGTACCTAGTTTTACACAAAAACAACATACATGTCCACATTCATCACTATCAAACAATTGAGGCAAACGCAATAGTGACAATTTATTTTTTAAAAATGGAAATAAAAATAAAGGAATTAAGGGGGGAAAGAGGTTCTACCAGTATTTTAGACGGCTGTTAATCTCGTGAAGGGTTGCCAAACTTTATCTTATTTTTTTTTTCTTTTTGGGATATCTCCTTCTTTGTCTCCTTTGGAAACTTTTGGCTCCTTAGTACCAGCTATGCATTATGAAAAGTATTGCTACTGATCATGCCTCTACGTACATCTATCTATCACAAGTATCCAGGATTAAAGTTTTATTAGGCCATGAACCCGAGAACTTTTCTAAATTATAAGAAAAATGCTTATATTTAAGCTGAAATAATAGGGGAAATACATAATGATACTCTTGATTCAGCAGCATGATTTACTTGTTATGATGATAATTGTCTGTACCGCTAGCAAAGATAAGGAAGACTGTAGTCGGGATGGGCAATAAAACAGTAATAATATTTATCACGTGATCAATATCAATATGATATTCAGAACCGCACAGGATTCTGGGGGATGTAGTGAGAGGAAAGGTTTTAGCCACTCAACTTCTCATGGCTAGCAAAGCAAATATAGTCGCACCAACTAACTCACTCACTCTTTGGTTACCTAGCAACAACCCACTGTGTAACATGCGCAGCAGCATTTTCATGTTGCCCCCGTACCGCCCATAACTTTCACTGTCTGTAGCTAAATCATCAGTAGTTAAAATTTATTGGGTTTTGTGGATTGGTGACGGTGTTCTGTGCTTTAAAGTTATGTTGTTTTCAGATTATATTATTCAGAGATTTAAGGGTAAAGAGTGTAATAGATGTTTCTGGTCTTGTTTGCTGTCAGGTGTTACCCGTCGTACTTGATTACATGTTGCATCCAGTTGGTTCAGTTTGCTTTCTGTTTGACCTCCACTTTTAATAGAGATGTAACGATCCAGCCACCATCTTTCTCCATGAATAATTGAGGGCTTCCCACGGAACAAGCTGAGATCCTGCAGGATGAGTGGGAGGAAGGAAGAGACACTCAATATCATCTGTGGCTCCTGTCTTCAGGCCACACAGCTATAATGAAATAATTAGAATGATTCAATGCATTTGCTAGTAAACACGTGGTTCGAGACAATTTTTTAAATGAGCTGGGATTAAAAATCTTTTATTATTTCAGAACACTTCTATTGTTTGTTGAGGGATTGAGGATTTCTCTAAACTCGGGCAAAACTGCTGGGATTATGATCTGCAAGTCTTGCTTCTTTAATTTTGATGCGCATCTCCCACAATCTTCAAACCACCTGCTTCAAGTTAAGAGAACGGCTCGTCTTAATGCTGGTTTTGTAACTGTAGCTTGACGTTCCGTGTCAGACACAAGTGCAATGCTCAGTGATATACGGTTATGTAATCCAAAGAGTTGTGTCTCTGCTTTCTCTTCACCTAAACATTCAGTTCGTCACATCAAATCAAATCCGAGGTGAATTTATAGCTCCCCTGAGGGGTGAACGTCACATTTTACATGCTACACAGCTGCATTGTGACACTTAATGTAAAAATAAAGTTGCATAATAATTGTCAAATAATAAGCAAAAAGCAGGCTGTAGTTCTGGGATGCTCATTTCTGATGGTTATGTCACTTTGAGCATGTAGTTTCCTTTCTTTCTTCCCCTCCTTACATTTTTGCGTTTTGCTACTTTGACTTGCTTTCTGCATTTATTTGTCAAAACCCCCTGAGAATTGCATGATGGAGCAGCTGAAAGCCATGAAAGGTTTATTGCATTTGGCAGACCCTCAAGTCCATTTCTGTTTATCTTTGTCCAATTAAAGCTCCTTGCTCAATCCTACATAAAACTCTGATTTGGACTCGACATCAGCAGTTTAAAGGTAACCTGTTTTGCTTCCTTGAACAGGTTAGGATAAGTCTATGGACTAAACAAAACATGTGCAGTCCATGTTTTGTTATTGATCTTAATCTGCTGTTATACGAATGGTTCACAGCCCATTTAAGTACCTCAAAGGGTATGCACTCTCACTCGAGATCAAGAACCACCTTGGGCAACAGGGACTATCTTTTATAGTTGGTGTATGGTATTTGCGGTGTGCTCCAGGGCGCACATACAAACCTTTTGGTTTGTATGTGCTGTGTAGGCTACGTAGAAAATAGCTAGCATATTCCGGTGAGTGCAGTTGCTTCAACTGAGCTGGGCTCAAATGGAGCTTGTAGTGAATTGTTATGTTGGTGTTCAAAACCCAAAGAAGGAGGAAATGGACAGTGGAAAGAAAGACAGAGAGGAAATAAACAGAGAATGTAAAGTGATGGTCAAGGAAGAAAAAAAGGGGGGTGAGGGAGGGAAAGAGACAGGGGAGGAAAGGTTAGGTTTAGGCTAGAAAACGGTGAGGTTAGGGTTAGAGTTAAAGGTTTGATAAGGGGTTACGAAGGGGGGTGTAAGGAAAAAGGGGAAAGTGTGGAAGAATAAAAGTTCTGGGGAAGAGAGGGGAGGCAGGAATAGAAAGGTGAAAAAAATGTGTGGGGAACAAAACCTTTAAGGAAGGAGGGAGTAATAAGGAATGGGAAGAAGAGGGGAAGGTGGGAGGAGAAGTATAGGAATAATAGGAGGAATGTAGTTTTTCAATTAAGCCTAGTGGATTCGGTAAGTTGGGAGCTAAAAAAGAATTAAGTAATATAATAAAATTTAAACCAAAAAGAACCTTAAGTAACTTAAGTAACTTTTGACTTTTGAGTTTAACGTTTTCATATACTTGCTTTCTTCTATTTAAATTGGTTTAGTTTCCAAATTTTTGTTTGGAAGTAAATAGTTTTTTTTTTAAATATTGTTCTATTGGGGTGGATTAAATTTAAAATGGTTTTAAATTGAGGGATAAGATTCTTTGTAATTCTCTAAAAGAGGTTTTGTTTCCATAATTCCTTTCTTTTTAGAGTATTAATTTGTTCTTTTTTAGGGGCAGGATTCAAGTTAGGGATGTTTTTAAATACTTGTTAAGTTCTCTTGTCAATTTAGATTATTTTTGAGATGTTGGGTCTTAAGTAGATTCTGTTTAAAAAAACAAAAAAGTTAATATAATAAATTAGAATGTTGCATTCAGGTTCTAAATTAAAAGATTAAACTATATCTAAATTCTAGTGATATCCATTTTGGTTCTTTGGTGTGTGTGTTCACTTATCATTTAGGCCCTTTGGTGCTTTGGTGTCCAACTTTCTTATCCATTGTCTTTCCTGGAGCCATCTTTCTCTTTTGGACCAGTTGGGGTTGTGGTAAGTGGTCTGCCTCTTACTGATTCCACTCCATGTTGGAGGAAGTGTTTAACTAGGGTGGTCTCTGTTTTTCTGTTTCACCAACATATTGTTTCTTGCATTTGTGGCACCAGATTATGTAAATCACATTGTCCTGATCAGGGGAGATTCCAGAGGGGAGAGGCCAGCGATTGTTGGTACTGGTACTCCTAATGTATGGATATTTTTGTTTCTTTTTATTGGGTTTATTTTTGCTGGTGAATTTGGAGCGGACCAGTCCGTCTTGTAAATTTGGGGGGTTTTTTTGGGGTGCTGTGATGATTTTCCAGTTTTGGCTCTGTGGTAATTCCTGTTGTAGTTGCTTGAAGTGGTCTTTTAATATTTTGTGATTTTTCATTGTGAAATTTGAGTAGGGACCTGTGAGTGCAATCATGTGTGGTTGTTTTTGTTGGTGTCCTTTCGGTGGAAAACCTCTCTTTTCACCTTTTGTAAAAGAGTTCTAGAGTACCCTCTCTTTCTGAGGGCTTGGAAGAGGGTTTTAGTGGCTTCTTCCCTGTCCGTTTCGTTGGAGCAGATTCTCTTGTACCTAATTAATTGTGATTTTAAAATTCATTGGAATAGGGTGGAAGTTATCTCTGTGTAAGAGTTGGTGTGAGTCTGTGGATTTGAAATAGTTTGCTATCCAATTTGCCCGTTTTCTGGAAATTTTCTCCTTTGAATGTTATCGTGTCCAGGAAAATTACTTGTGTGTTCATGGTGGTTTTGGTTTTGATGGAGGTGTGGTGGTTGTTCAAAATTTGTGTAAAATGATCAAATTCTTCCCGACTGTGGCCCCAAAGGCCCCATATATCGTCCAGGTACCTGTAAAAGGCTTTTGGGAGTTTTGGGCATTTTTGGAACACTTCCTTTTCCCTTTTGGCCGCGTAAATGTTAGCGTAGGCGGGCAAAAAACGTTTCCCCATCGCTGTGCCCTTGATTTGTAGGAACCAATTGTCATAGAAATAGAAGTCGTTCCTTTCGAGGTTGATTTTTAGGAGTTCCAGGATGATTTCATCAGGTCTTGAGGGGTCCGGATTTTCTCGGAGGCATTCCCTGATTGCTTCCAGTCCTTTTTCCATTCCAGTATTGGTGTAGAGGTTTTCTACGTCCATGGTGAAAAGAAGGGTTTGTTTAGTGATTGTGTGTGTGGCCATTTTTTGTAAAAAATCTCCCGTATCTTTTATGTAGCTCGGTGTTTTTGGGAGAGGGGATTCAAATAGTGGTCCAACAAGTATGCCGAACCATAAGACTCACTACAGCAGTCCGAAACAATCGGCCTCCCTTTTGGGATTTGAAATGGTTTTGCCCATTCAGCGGGTTCTTTATGAATTTTTGGGAGTAGGTAGAAATACCTGGGTCTGGGAGGGTCAGTGCCTGTTAGAAACAGTAGTTGTTTGTGGTTAATGTATTTTTGTTCTTCCAATTCTTTGAGGAGGCGACGTACCATGGTTCGTGTTTCTGGGTAGATTGGTGTTTTTAGTGGCTCGTAGTACTCTCTGTCTTTAAGTTGTCTGTTGGCCTCCCAAGCATAGTCTGCTTTGTCCATGATGACTATAGTGGAGCCCTTGTCCGCTGGTTTGATAATAATAGAGTTGAAGTTTTGTAGTTCTTCCAGTGCATCTATTTCTTCCTGTGTAAGGTTGTCTTTCTGTTTCAACTGGTATTCTTTTGGTTGTCCTTTTATCTTGTTCAATGAGTTCCAAAATGAGGGCGTGGATTTTGTGTATTGGCGGTTCCCATTGGGAGGGGGGTAGGAAAGGAGAGGGCGGGTCATTTCTTTTGTCAGTCTGGAAGAAGTCAGCTAATTTTAATCTACGGTGGTAACGTTGGATTTGTATGTTAAGTTGTTCTCTTATGTTTGGTATTCTAGTTGTAGTTGGTATGAAGGTGAGGCCTTTTGTTAGAAGTTGAACGTGGTTTTTCTCCAGGTGGAATGTGGGGGAAAGATTGAGAATTCCGTCTTTTGTGTTAAGTTTATTTGTTTCCAAGTAATTGGTTTTGGTTTTTACCAGATTTGTTGTTTGGGTTTCGAGGCTAGTCTGCCCGTATGAAGCGCACATCTCGTACGAAACATACGGGCCTACCAGTTTAAAGACCTGCACCAATGTTCCCAGACGTGTTGTGCTGTGGGGGGTGTCCAATGTATTCTGTCCTCTATTGTGTGGAATTGTGTTTGTGGGATTGGTGGGATGACGTGGTGGTTTAGTTTTTGGGAAACTTCCGTGATAATCTCATTAATCTTTTTAAGGTTTTGTTTTTGTATGAAGTTGAGTCCTTCTGAATAGTTTAACAGGGGGGTGTAGATGTCTGCATATGGAAAAGTGTCTTGTGCTGTGTTTAGGAGCACAGTAAAAATTGGGAGTGTTTTGTGTGGGTCTCCTTGGTTATTGTTGTTTATTCCAAATGAGAGTAGGACCTTTTTGGTTTCATTGCATGTTTTGGTTCTTCTCAAAATTTGGTTTGCGTGTATGAATTGGGCTCCTGGACAACAGTCAATTTGGATTTTTGGATTGGTGGGTAGGGGCAATCTTTGAAGGTTCGAGTCACCCATAATTATTATGGGTTTGTTTGCATTTAAATGCCAATTCTTCATTTTGTCACCTTGGTGGTTGTGAGTAGTTGTCAAGGTTTTGGGGGCTATTATTAAAGGTTTTAGTGAGGTTTTTAGGATGTCCGAGAGGGTCAGTGGTTTGGAGGGTGTTGGTTCTTGTAAGTTATGTTTAGGGTTTGTTTTTTTTGCTGTTCTTACGTGGGTTTTTTCGCTGCAAGTGGGGTTCGGGGTCCCCTTGGGTTGAATTCTTTGTCTCTAGTTCATTTTGCGAGTTTTGTAGGTTTAAATTGGGTTCAGGGTCCCTTCGGGTTGAAAAACCT
>NW_015114985.1:0-17507 GCF_001443285.1 Poecilia latipinna
TATATATATATATATATATATATATATACACACACACTTTTGTCATAGTACCCCCAAGAATTTCAAACTGCTTTCATCCCTGTGTGTGTGTATGCGTGTGTCCGTGTGTGTGTTTATTTTTATTGATATATATTTTATATTCCTTATTTATACTTAATTAATTAGGAGTATCTAGTCAACAAATGCACAACTTCTCTATGGGGATTAATAAAATATATTTTATTCTATTCTAAATAAAATAATGTTATTAATTTGTATGTACATTGTCTAGATAAGCACCAGACCTAAATATCCTTATTGTGTATGTATATGTAACAAAATTCTGAATAAATGCTGCAGGAAATGTCACTGGTGTTTTCCATATGCTGAACATGTCTGGTGTCGAATTAACAATGAGTAAAGATTCATCCATCTATACACCTGCCAGAGAATAGCAGTAATGTAAAAAATGTCTCACATAGCTTGTTCTCCATGTCGGCTACACAGAATATGGTGATGACAGGCAGTAAATCAAATTCAGCCTGAAGCCAGCACTGTGTACAAAATACTTAAAACTTAGAATTAAAAAAAAAAAAATCTTATCTTTGGAAAATATATTGAGAATGTTCTCAGCCGGCTTCTAATTTTTGCTTTAAAAAATTTAGTTCAATAGTACCTGTTTTCTTGATCTATGTTTCTTGCATCTTTCCCTATCAAATTTAAAGTTGCCACAGTGATTCCTCTGGCAATGCTTTACTAACTATGGCCTAATGCAAACAAAGCAAAAGGTGTGCCACTATATTTGACATGAAATCAAGCCCGTTTGATCAGCAACTTGGACTGCCTTTTGTCCCCAATTCCAATTGTGGTGTTCCTGACAGTAGGACAAGTGTAATTCAGCGTGGACTGGGTGCATAGTTCCATCACCCAAAGGATTATGGAAAAACTAAAAGAGTATGCAAAGGTGTTGCGATCCTGTGACATGGATGTCTTGAATGTTTGCCAGGAATGTCCCATTAGGAGGAGACTTCAAAGCAGACCTTGATCCTGGATCTGGAGTGGGCCTCTTGAGAGAGAGAGGTCTGGGTTTCACTTCTGACCCATTACCCAATGCAATCCAATCCAGAAGACAATAATGGATTTAATGTCACTCTAGAGAAGTTTGTTCTGTATCTTGGTATAAAAAACAAATGTGGGATTTACTTTTATTGTGACAACAAATTAGTCATAGTAATAAGAAAGTTAATAAATCTGCTTGAATAAGTTATTCAAAGTCTGATTAACACTTAAAATACCAGCACCTGCAAACATATGTCACTTTTTTAACGAGGTTCCACAGCTATTTGTTTCTTAGATAGGAACTTCTTAAATTGACTTAATTAACCAAATGTAATGTACAGTTACTATCTTGGATCAATGTGTGATTGAATTGAAATGACTTTTTTGTCAAGTGCCTCAAGACAACATTGGTTGTGAATTGGTACTACATAAATAAACTATATTAGTCATTTAAACACTGTATGGCAATAATGTTTATTTGAGTTCACATAAGGCAGAGATGGGAACAATGTTTTCAAACAACATAAGTATGTATAGGTTGACATTTATGTGTGTTTTCATGAAATGAGCATTAACAGGCTCATAATTAAGTACTTGATTTAAAATACTTTGGCATGAGTTTATTTAAAACATTTCCCAGATTTGTAAACCATTTGACATTCTTCCGCTCTTTCTCTCAACTTAAGCAAGCTTTCATTATGCTGCTGTCCTTATTTTTGTAATGCCTTAATTTTTTATCAGCTCTTTCAGGTTAATATTGGTATCCCTTCAGGTACGTGAAGCATTTCTGTGATTAAGCTATCACATTTTCTATGTGCAGCAGTTACTTAAATTAAATGTGAATCATGTTCTGCGAGACCTTTAGTATGAGTAGATTTAGTGGATTGATTTCTTTCTTCTTGCCATCAATTGATGAAAGTAAATAAGTCAATTTTGTTCATTCTAGTGTGTATTTAAAAAGCAATTAAAAGAAGCAGTTTGGCTTTAGTTACATTTGCTGGAGCCTCCTTTTAGATCAACCAATAGCTCCAATTAGGAGTAGGCGCTTCCTTTTCTGTGAGCACGCCAGTTTCTAATGGCTGAATACATTGATTTATATTCAAACTGGAGGAGATTTAATGAACTGTTTTCATAGGGCGATTTTAATAGGATTCACAGATCCACAAACAAGTTGCCAAACAGTTCACACATGATTAATTATGCATTGTAGTATTTTTTAACAAGAGAATAAAACTGCATCAGAATTATATGCACTTAGCAATTTGCTAAGAGGACGTCAGTTGACATTTGGTATAAAGTGTTGATCCTGTCGAATATAATTAGTCTGTGAGGGGTGCCAAAACAAAGGAGACATGCTGACTCTTCATTGCTTCACACAAACAGAGCATGATCTGATCACTTTACCATGGGATGAATCATAGGCTGCCACTGTATTGATCTGTTATTGTAAGGTTCTTTGTCTTGTTAGTGTTGTTCTTAATGGCGCCTTGTGTGGTTCTGAGTTGTAGTGATTCTAGCTACATATGAAGGGTATGAATCCAATTTTTTAGATTGGATTTTACCTGTAATTCTTTTACAGGTAGAAATTTTGGTGGAATTTCGGCAACCCCACCTACCGGCATTTTACCGTAAAACAAAAAAATAGATTTTACCCGGAGTTGTTTTTACGGAGGAATTTTGGCAAGCCCAGCTGCCGGCGTTTTGCCGTAAAACAAAAAACTGATTTTTACCTGCATGTCATGATGGAGTCTAAATTCTTAACCCACATGGAGAACACCAGGCAGAGAACAGAAATCAGTCAAATAAGTTTATTGTAAATATAAAATAATGATCAACAATAACACATATTGTTGGGCAGACTTCTGCCCAGATCCCCCTTGAAAATGAGATCTAGATCTCAATGGGGTTTACCTGGTTAAATAAAGGAATAAAAAAATAAATAAATAAAAAAAAAAAAATAAAATAAGGTTCTGGGGAAAGTCTACAATCTGGATCACAAGGCACTGGAATATGAAAAAAGAGAGATGGTGAATTCAGGGGTCGTGGAAAACGGCAGTGTCAGAATAAACGGACTGGTCTTAATTAGATGGAGGTAGGTCTTTTCCGGGGGGAAGAACTTATCCAGGAATTATCAAAGGGTTGCTAGAAGATAAAGAAAGAAAAACATGTTTTAATACATGAGATAAACAGCACATTAAACTGCATTTATGTCAGTTAAAGACTGAAAGAAAGAAAGGAAAAGGAAAGATTTAGCGGACAGACACTCTCTCTGACCTTCTTTCATTGTGGCTGTCCTGTCTGTCTGTCTTAGAAATGGACAGGACAGATACAAAGAGACAGGCAGAGAAAAAGACAGGGAGAGAGAGGGAGTAAGATAACTGATTGTGTATAAATGTGTAATTTTACCATTTTAAAAGTTCCACTGGTAGTCCATGAGGGAGGAGAATGGAGACACGGGTTCACTGCTGTCCTAGTGTTTTGCATAAGTCATCCTGTTGGTTCTGATGTCACTTTTCCGTTTGCAGCTTTTGTTCCACTTTCTGGGTTGAGGCCTACGAATTGCCTCGAAACAGGTGGGAGACCATTTAAAATGACCATTTTGTTTTTTTAAGTACATATTACATTTTTAGATTAGATGCCTGTGAACTACCAAATATGTTTTGTAAAGGCATTACTGAAATAGTTCTCATAGTTCTCACCTATGAAAAAATATTCTAGGTGGGAAAAGGCCCTGCTTGACCCACTTGTGCCCTTGATGCCGTTTCCTGAAAAATAACAATATTCAGTGATATTAGTTTTAATTTTAGTTTAATACTCAGTTACAGAGAGACATTTCCATAGACAGATACATTCCTCTGTCTCTATCCATATACTATGTTTGCAGACAGAGACACCTTCTGCACCTTTTGTGCCTCTATCTGTAGACCTAAGACAGCTACAGAGAGATGACAATATCTCATTATGTCTATCCTTTAGTCTATGGACAGAAGGATGGAAGTTACAGTGAGACATACCATACCATAGAAACAATCTGATGCTATGAGTTTAATCTTTGAGTTTGAGCTCTGTTCACAAATACAAGTTATTAAACTGCAATTGTAACTGATTGCTTTTTAGGCTGGCCATTTAAACTACTCCTCCTCTCCCAGATTTCACTAAATCTACGAAGCTATTAGAGGTGCTGATGCTTTTAGCAACAAAAGGGGCCCCTGAGTCAAATTTTGCTCCAGGCCTTGGACCCACCCTGCATGATGAGTTAATCCTGCTGCACTGTGCAGACATGCGCAACAAACGGGAGATTTAATTAAATGCCACTAATGTGACTTTAGTAGCTCTCCCATTTCGTGTCTGTTGAGTTTTTAATAAGGGCCACATAAACCGTTGCTCGAGTTTATGGGACGACTTTCTCGGATCTTCACGCAGCCGTGCACATTAACTCTGTCTGAAAACTCGCTCTTAAAGTCATATAGAACTCCCATGGAAAATATGGTTAAAAAAGGAAAGAATACAGAAGAGAAAGGCGCAAAAGAAAAGAGTACCGGAATGGCGAAAGTACAGAGCCATGAAGCGGAGTACTCAGATCCGCCGAACGAGGACCGTGACTCTGCCATACTTCTCAAGCTACGAGGGCTGTGAAAAGAACACGCGGAAGCGGTATCAGACAACAAGAGAGCACTGACTAGACTCAAAACGAGCATTGGGGAACTCATGGTCAGGACAACGTCCCTGGAACAGAAGGTAACTCATATGGAGGAAAGATTGGGAAATAACGAAGACAAGATGATGCAGATGGAGCGGGAGGCAACATTTCTGCTTCAGGAAACGACCAAACTATCAGAGAAATGCAATGACTTGGAGTCGAGGATGAGGTGCAATAACAACACAATTTATTAAATCCCAGATTCAAATCACAACGGGATGGACTTTTGTATTGCAAGAGCTCACTGGTGAATAAACCAAAGGACAGTACGACCCCCTTCTCCCCAAACCCCCCCAAGAGCGATCATCGTACGCTTCTTGGATTATAAAATGAAGGAACAAGTGATAAAGCAGGCCTGGAAACAGAAGATCTGCTATGAAGGACAGACTGTTTATTTCAACCAAAGACTACACAACGGAGGTCCAAAAGAAAAGGAAGCAGGCGAGGGAATTCATCAAACAGTTGAAGGAGAGGAATGTGAAGGCGCAGTCCCCCTATCTGGCCCAACTCAAAGTGTTTCTGGACACGGGAACAAAGATATTCAGCACAGTGGAAGAAGCGGCGCCTATGCTGAAGGAGATGGGCATCAAGGTGAAGGAGGACAGAATGAAGAGAATTCACCATGTGGTGGCGTAGACGGCAAAGGGGACCAGACACGGGGGCAAAAAGAGACAGTCCGAAATCACAGAGGCGGATCTGAGGGCACTCCTGGAGTGAGACATCATCTGCAGCGACATTGTGACAACGGTTAACATATGTAGGTAGGCATACAAGTCTCTATAGGGAGAGTAATTGTCACAGTTTGCAAAGAAAGGAGTGTGATATTCGTTTTATTCAATAAAAACAACAACAAAAAACGCTAGTTGTAAAATAAATAAAATGACATACTAGATTACAAGAAAATCGTAGAGAGTAATATTGAGGAGTTTTAGTCTTTAGGGCTTTAGACAACTACTAGAAAGTTGTTAATGCACACAGTGCTTGTTCATCAGAGAGAAGACCACAGCTCTCTGATGCTGGGACTCTTGGAAGACTTTTGTTCATGTTCCAGTCATTGTTGTGGGTTTCTTTTCCCAATAAGTGTGTTTATATTTTGTTTCCGTTTTAAATTTTCGGTTGAGGTTTTGTCCTGTGTAGCATACTTTTCTTTTTAAAGAGGTGTCAGGTACAGAGCAGCTCCAGATATGGTAGTAATATGAGCGGGCTAAATATAGTATCTTAAAATGTTCATGGTCTGAACCACCCTATTAAACGAAAGAAGATTTTGACTCAACTAAAAAAATCTACAATGCTCAATAGCTTTATTACAGGAGACACACCTAATGGAGAACGAACACAAAATTTAAAAGGGAGTGGGTAAGTCAGGCACTTTATGCTTCATTTGGAAAAAGGAGGGGGGGGGTAGCAATTTTTATCAAAAAAAGGATATTGCTTGAAGTTGAAAAAGAGGAAAAGGATAAAGAAGGAAGATATGTAATGATTGTAGGACGAATCGGAGAAATGACAATTTCAGTAATAAATGTATATTTCCCAAATGAGGAGGACAGTTTCCTGAAATAAATAGTCAAAATAATAACTAATGATGCAAATGGAATGATATTGATGGGGGAAGACTTTAATACGGTTCAAAATAATATATTAGATAGATACCCTTCTGATTACAGGCCACAGGCAACAAAATCTAGAATGCTAAATAGTGTTACTAAAGAGCTTGGTCTTATTGATGCTTGGAGAAATATCAACCCCAAGAAAAGAGATTACACATTTTACCCAAACCCACACAAAAGCTATTCTCGAATAGATTATCTATGCATATCTCAGCCACATATACATAAGGTATTAAAATGTAACATAGAAAATATAACTATAAGTGACCATGCACCTATAATGTTAACTTTAAGTATAAATAAGGAACCTTGTTTCTGATATTGGAGAATGAATGTATCAATCATGTCTAATGAAAATATTGTCAAAGAAATCGAGGAGTCACTTGAGGACTACTTTGAAATAAATGATAATGGGGAAGTTTCACCAACAATACTATGGGAAGGAGGGAAAGCAGTGATAAGAGGGAAAATAATAGAAATATCATCCAGAATGAAAAAAGCCAGAATGAAAGAACAAAATGATTTGGAAAATAAGATCAGAGAATTGGAAAGGGAGCACAAACTAGGGGATAAAAACATAATGGGAGAGCTTAAAAAGGCAAAAGATAAACTAGAGGAGATACTAACTGTCAAAGCAGAAGGTTCTCTACGCTTTACAAATCAAAGATATTATGAAATGGGCAACAGGGTGAGTCGCATCTTGGCATTTCAACTAAGGAAAGCTCAAGTAAATAGGCACGTCTCCAAAATAAAACACCCCTCAACTATGCAGACTAAAAACAACCCAAAGAAATAGCTGAAGCATTCGCGGACTATTATAAAAAACTATATGATGACTCGGACAGAAATACTCAGGACGATGAAACAACCTCTTTTCTCAAAAGAACTAACCTCCCAACTTTGTCAGAAGAAGAGTCGCTAGAAATGACCCGACCTATAACTTCACAGGATATTCTGAACCATTATTAAAATACTCAAAAACAACAAATCCCCAGGGACAGACGGACTACCAGGGGAGTTTTACAAAACATTTAGAGAAGAACTAATGGCAGTAATATGTAAGGTGTTTAACTACGTACTAACGGTGGGAGACCCCCCTAAAACATGGTCTGAAGCCATTATATCTGTAATCTATAAAGAGGGTAAAAACCCAACTATGTGCGAAGGATATAGACCCGTGAGTTTATTATGCAATGACTTAAAAATACTAATAAGTATAATGGCAGAAAGAATGCAAAAACATAGCTAAATTGATCAACCCAGACCAAACGGGATTTATTACGGGCAGGCAGGGAGCAAACAACATTAGAAGAACACTAAATGTAATGTCATATACAAAATTTAAATTGCAACCCTCTCTCTTGATTAGTTTGGATGCCCAAAAGGCTTTTGACAGGGGAAAATTGGGTTTTCTATACCAGACACTACCAAGATTTGGATTTTCACAGCAATGGGCTCTTTGTACCTCAGCTTCCGTGTTCGGGGAAAAGCGGCTCGATTGTTTCCAATAAAAATATCATTTTACACTAGGGCTTGGCCAAGGTTTGTACATCGATCCGAAGCCCCAACAAGTCAGCTGGAGAAAGGTTTTAGATGTTCGCCTCGTTATACATTCACTGATACGAAGGTGAGTTTTACTTAAACTTTGTGGCCTTAGCTTAGCTTATGCTAGTAGGCAATATTCTCGGACATTGTTCTTGTAAAATGTGCTATTTAAGTATCTAAACATTCTAACGGACCATGTATTTATCTTATTTTCAAGTATATTATGTGTGTTTATTGTCGTTAGTGTCACAGACTAACGGGGAGGTTACGGTTCGGACTTTTTACTTCCGAAGCCTGACGGAGCTCAACAAGCCTCATAGCTTGACAGTAGCGCAGCTCTGGTGTCAGAGATCTGGTTCAGCTGACCGTTCAGGTTCAAAATTGCTGCTTTTAGAAAAATATGACTGTGTCCCTTAATGTCTCTGTGTTATTTCGTTTTATTACCTTTGCGTGTTTCTTGTTCAGAGCTCAGATAGGACGGTGTTTACAGCAGTGTGTACAGGCGGATCAGTTGCTCGGCTGTCTGGCTCTGGTCTGCTCTCTCGTTCCCATAAACTCGCTCTTTCAGGCTGAATACAGAAGTGATTCCATGGAAATAACTCAGGGAGTGTCCTTTATTTATCATCCGTATCCCTGGTATTTTTAGGCTGATCCGGAGTGAAGTGAAGGCTGCAAACTTTGTGTTGTGCAGCGTTAGCTTTAACTGGTAGTGGCAAATATTTACAAGCCACCATTTTCTTAATTCAGGATCGCTTGGAAATTAATGAAAACTTAAAAGCCCATTATATTAGGAAGACAACAATGTTAATAGTATTGCGTTTTTTGTATCTGACATACGACTTAGTCTTTTCTACCAGTCATGGAAACTCAAAGCGGAAACAAGTGAGCTGCATTAATTCCTGGAGATGTGACGTCAACGCCATAGGTGCAAAGAGCCCATTTGCCGAATGGGTGAAAATAATTTATAAAAATCCAAAATCCCGAATTCGAATTAATGGGTATTGTTCAGAGTTTTTTGATCTCAAGAGAGGAGTTAGACAGGGAGACTGTCTAAGGGGGACTGTCTATTCGCGGTTAATATTGAACCAATGGCAGAGGCAATAAGACAGAATAAACAAATCCAGTGAATAAAAGATGAAGGACGGGTGGAACATAAAATATTGTTTGCCGATGATCTATTAGTACTCTTAACAGAACCACTCTGATCAGTGCCAGCTCTACTAGAAAGTCTTAGAGTACGGGAATATTTCTGGATATACGACTAATGATAGTAAGTTGGTAGTAATTATGCTATCAGGTGAATGCCCAACACAACTAAAAGAAAAAGTAAAGTTCAAATGGACCAATAAAGGATTTAGATACTTGGGTATAAATATCACACCTCAAACTTCACAATTAGTCAAAGCAAACTATGAGGAGCTGAAGAAGGAAATTATAAAAGACCTAGAAAGATGGGAGATCCTACAACTAACCCTCGGGGAGAGGGTAGAAACAATCAGAATGAATATCTTGCCAAGACTATTGTTTGTATTCCAATCACTCCCAGTTTCCATTCCCAACTAATTTTTCAAAGAGATGGATAAAAGAATATCAAGGTTTGTATGGCAAAATAAAAAGGTAAGAATTTAACTTAAAATACTTCAGTCTTCAAAGAGTAATGGAGGGTTAGGTTTACCTGAATTAAAGTACTATTATAGCTCTATGGCTAGCAAAGGATCATGAGACAATATGGGTATATATGGAGCAAAGAGCCTGCCCAAAACTGTCCCTAGATACACTGCCCTTTACAACAAAGATGGTTCAAAGAAATCTCAAAATTAAAAACTACTGGGTAAAGGAAATAATTAAAATTTGGTCAAGAATAAAAAAGAAATTAAATTTTCCTGACTATATCAAAAATTGAAAAATTAGCTAAGATTCCAGATTTTATCCCAGCTTCTATGGATGCAGGGTTTGAGAGATGGACAAAGAGGACTGGTATTTATAGTACAGCTCTTTAAAGGGACAACAATGAAATCTTTTGAACAAATTCAAAGGGAATTTAATCTACAAAAAACTGATTTTTATAGATTTCTGCAACTTAGACAACTCCAGAATCATAGTGATTGGCAGAAAATTTCAGCAGATATGACCAAGACTGAAGAAATGCTATTATCAATAGCAAAAGGTGAATAAAAAAAAGCCTGATCTCAAAACTATAAAGCCTGCAATATGAATCCAGTGTTAACAATAAGGAAATTAAGAAGAAATGGGAATTGGAGGCTAATATAATAATAGCAGACAAAGACAATAAATACTTGATCAGAATTCTGCTTCTGATTACAAAGAAGTGTATAACGTATGCTTGGTTAAGGCCACAACCTCCCAGTATTACACAGTGGCGAGATAGGTAGGATTAAAAAAGTCTATATAATGGAAAAAAAAACAACATCAAGACTACAACCTAAGATGGAGACCTTTGAAACAAGATGGAGACCTATAACTAAATTCATACTGTAACCTTGACACCTCTATTTTTTTCTCTTTTTTTTGTCTTGTTTGTGTACTTTTCAAATTTATTCTGTATTATCATTATTATGTACCTTTATTACTTTAGTTTGTATTTTCAGTATCTCTACTGTATGTATATGTTGATATAAAACAGTTATTGAAAAAAAAGTAAAAAAAAAAAGTATCATTCTTGCCGTTCCTCAACTCACCTCTGAAAGCTCGACTACAAGTTATTCCTACTGTTCACATAGAGCAGGGGTCCCCAAACTACGGCCCGCGNATTTAGGACGCTAACTGGTCTATAGTTGGCACAATCTAATTGATCTTTTCCTCCCTTTGGAATAACCACAATGAAAGCTTCCCTCCTTGGTGTCTCTCCCTCTTTTAAGACCCAACTGAACATATTTTTTAACAAGGGGATCAATGGTTTTCTTAGCAATTTATAAAATTCAGACGAGTAACCATCCGACCCCGGAGCCTTGTTGGTTTTCAATCTTGAAATTTCTGAGTCTATTTCTTCTTCTGTAATCTCCTTTGTTAATATACGAGTTTGATCTTCTGTTATTCTTGGTAAATTCAAAGATTCCAATAATGCCTGTATTTGATTATCATTATTAATTTGTACTTGAGAATATAATTTTTTATAATAGTTTTCAAACCAATTTTGAATCTTTTCTGTCTTATATTTGATCAAATTAGAGGAGTCCCTGATTTTGGAAATATTATTTACCCTCCTCCTTCATAATACCTTTGTTTTGTGTACAGAAGGTTTTTTTTTATCTCATCTTCCAAAATGCAGTTTCTCTGTTTGTATTCTTTTAATTTCTTGAGATTTTTTTCATCTAGAGAGAAGTTTTTGTGTTGCTTTTCTAATTCTTTTAATTCCAATTGTAATTTTCGAAGTTTACCCTGTTTTGTCCTTTTTAAATATGCTGATTTGGCAATTAGCTTCCCTCGAATTACTGCTTTGCATGCATCCCACAGCGTAGCTGGGGATACCGCCCCATTATCATTTTCCTTTACATACATATTAATTTCTTTCGCAAGTTCTTCCTTCATATTCCCCTGTAATAAGCCTGCATTTAGTCTCCACATTGTTGTTTTTGTTTCCTTTGACACTTCCAGGGTGATATATACTGGACTATGATCTGATACATCCCTTACTCCAATGTCACAATTTTCCACTCTGTGTCGATCCTTATTATACATAAAGAAATAGTCGATTCTTGAATAAACTGAGTGAGGCGGTGAAAAATATGCCTGATGAATTTAGCTCCCTCCAGACATCCATTATTCCCAGCTCTGCCATTAATTCTTTAAATTTTTTTGCTAATTATAGATTTTTGCTTCCCGCCATCCGAACAATCAATCTGAGGTTTAAATCTCCTCCACATATCAGAATGCCTTCTCCCTCAGCTGTCATTAAATCAAACATCCTCCTATAAAATGACCAGTCAGAGCCTGGGGGGGCTACATGTTCAGGATAGTAACCAGTTCTCCTTCTAATCTCCCCTTAATCAGCACGTATCTCCCTTCTTTGTCTATTGTTTCTGAAAGCTTTTCAAATATTGATCTTCCTGATATCAGGATTGTGACGCCTCTCCTACGGCCTGATCTACAAGAGGAGTACAATACTTGGCTAAAACCATTTCTCTTTAGTTTCTCATGTTCCCTCTCTGTCAGCTGCGTCTCCTGCAGCAGTGCCACTCCCACTCCCTCCCTTCTCAATTTTCCTAACACTTTAGACCTTTTAGCTGGGTTGAGCATCCCGTTCACATTAAAGAGGCCAACTTGGATACTAGGAATGCACAAGATCCATCCCAACAGTTGCATAAGGAACGTTGTAGGCTTCATGCAGAACACAGTCTAATTACATCTCAGTCGATAGAATATTTATTACTGAAAAATAGAAGTAGCACATACGAGCACGGCGATGAGGCTGGGGAGGTTTTGGCAAGGCAGCTTAGGGGTACAAGGGCCAAATTAACTATTGGTGGGATAACATCTCAGGATGACACTATCATTACGGACCAACAAGGAATAAATGATACTTTTCAGCATTATTATAATAAATTATATCTTTTGCAGAACTTTTTTGGATGCTTACCCATCCCCAATCTAAGCCCGGATCAAGTCGCTGCCCTGGACATGCCTATTTCGGAGCAGGAGATTTTAGGGGCAATCAAATTGTTACAACCCCGGACGTCGCCTGGCCCAGATGGCCTGCCAAGCCAGTTTTATGCAGCATTTTCTGATCAGCTGGCTCCAATTCTGGCAAACATGTATAAATATTCTTTCAAGAAAGGATCCCTCCCTCCCACTTTGAATCAAGCCTGCATAACACTGCTGCTCAAAAAAGATAAGAATCCCACAGAATGTTCATCTTACAGGCCGATATCATTACTGAACAGTGATTATATTAGCAAAAGTGCTGGCCTGTCGCCTGGAGCGGGTTTTACCCAGTGTTATATCCCCAGATCAGACGGGGTTCGTTAAAAGCAGACGCTCTTTTTATAATACACGTCGTTTACTGAATATTATGCATACCCCTTGTCAAAGTAATTCTGAATGCTTTATCTCCATTGATGCAGAGAAGGCATTCGACAGAGTGGAGTGGATCTATATGTTTGAAACTTTGGAGAGATTTGGTTTTGGTGGGCCATTTATATCTTGGGTTAAGTTACTGTACTCCTCTCCGTCAGCCATGATTCTGACAAATCATTTCTACTCTAAACCATTCAGCTTACACCGCGGGACCCGACAGGGGTGCCCACTTAGCCCATTACTTTTTGCTTTGGCTATTGAACCTCTGGCTCTGGCAATAAGAACAAACTCTATTAAAGGTATCACCAGGGGTGATGACCTTTTGTTATACGTATCGGAGCCAGAACTGAGCATCCCTCACATCTTAACACTCCTCTCTCAGTTTGGAGAAATTTCTGGGTATAAAGTAAACATGCACAAAAGTGAGCTTCTGCCTCTGAATGCCTGCCTGGATCGTATCACAAGTGCTGCACCTTTTGAAATAGCACTTGTGATAGCTAGGTAGCTTTGTCTATCTAGGTATCACAATAACAAAGACTTTTGATGGCCTCTATAAGAGTAATTTTGAGAAATTGCTTACTGAGACCCAACGTGACCTAAATAAGTGGTCAGCACTTCCTGTCTCTCTAGTAGGGAGAGTGAATACAAGCAAGATGTCAGGGCTCCCTAGGTTCATATACCTCTTTCAGTGTCTCCCTGTTGTCATTCCAGGTGCTTATTTTAAAAAATTAGATTTGGCCGTTTCGACTTACATTTGGAATGGCAAAAAGCCTCGTCTTAAGAAAGATCATCTGCAAAAATCAAACCAAGATGGGGGTCTAGCCCTTCCCAATATCCGACACTATTATTGGGTATGTAACTTGTACTGTTTGTCTTTTTGGATGCACTACAGCTCCAATGATGGTGGTCCCATTTGGGTGGAGATGGAAAAATGTTCATGTGCCCCTTTATCAATGCCAGCTTTGATCGGTGCACCCTTACCTTTACTTCTTAAACGTACTTCCTCTAACCGCATAGTCTATAACTCCCTGGCAATCTACTCTCAATTTAGGAAACACCTTCGTCAGAAGAGTCTTTCCAGCCCAATTGCATTTAATAACCTTTTTCCTCCTTCGCTGCAGGATGCTACTTTCGGTGTGTGGCAGAGTAAAGGCTTAAAATATTTTAAGGACCTCTATATTGAAAACAAGTTTGCTTCTTTTGAACAATTGTCTAACAAATTTGATTTACCAGCCTCACACTCTTTTAGATATGTACAGGTTAGGCATTTTATTCATCTATGTCAATATTTCCTGATAAGCCTCCCGATAATATAATCAATAAGTTGTCTTGTTGATGTCTTTCGACCCAACAAGACGTTAAGCGATCACTTCCTGGATAAAACTGACCTCCCTTTTTGATTCCCGATCCTTTGCCATAATTAAACAGTCCTGGGAGCAGGATCTTCAAATTACTATTAGTGAGGCAGTTTGGGCTGATATTTTGGGGGAAATCCACTCACCATCATTTGTGCGAGACACTCTCTTATCCAATTTAAACTAGTACATCGGGCAAACCTCCATAAATCTAAATTGGCCAGAATTTACCCTCAAATTGACCCTATATGTGACAGATGTAAATTAGAGGAAGCCACACTATTACACATGTTTTGGAACTGCCCAAGGATACAGATATACTGGACTGGTACTTGTGAAGCACTGTCAGCTGTTTTTGGGGTTAAAATTGCTCCAAACCCACTCATGCTGCTCTTTGGGGCGACTCCTGAGGTTCTAGGTTTGCCTACAGGAGGCAGGAAGGTAATTGCTTTCTCAACTTTGCTAGCATGTCGCCTAATTCTCCTTATTTGGAAGGATGCTGCTCCACCCACAGTGTCAAACTGGATAAAAGATGTTCTACTTAACCTAAAATTAGAGAAAATCAGGTATGTGATGAGAGGCTCTGAGAATAAATTTCACAAAACTTGGAAATCATTTATGACTTTTTTTCAATAAACCTTCAACAGAGATTCTGGAATAGCAGACCTTGGAAATTTTGGCTGAGCAGTGGTTCAATAAATCTTGACATGGATTTTTGTATGGTCTTAACTTTTTAGTTTTTCTTTTTGCTACACACCTTGTAGGTGACAGTATTTAGGGGAATGTTGGCTGTTTATTGGGTGGGCTGTGTTTGGTTTTTATAATTATTTGTAGTTTGTATATTTTGTCTTTCCTATTCCTTGGAAGAACTTTGTAAATTAAAATGAAAATGCTAATAAATATATTAAGCACAAAAAAAGAGGCCAACTTTAATACCTTTTTCTGTGTTGTCATTTACTCCATATGACTCCTTATTCTCCACCTTCTCTAAACCTTGAAGGACCCTTAGGCTACAGATAAAGTAATAATGAACACACAACTGAACCGTTTTAGAGCGTTTACTGATGAACTAGTGACTAACCAAAGAACTTCCAAGAGTGGGGTCTGCACTTTGACCCTTTGTAAGCCATGATGGAAAACCTGCCCAAAAGGGAAGCCCTCTCCCTGCACAGGGAGTGGGCCCTTTCTGCTGCAGCTAGCTTTGTTCATGTTTGCACCACCGCTCCAATGTTCACAAAAAAAGGGGAGGATACCCCGACCCTAATGAAAAAAAAAACTCCCTCAGGAAATAATAAGTAAATAAAAAAAATAATTCTGTTAGCTTGACCCGAGTCATCATTCCCTAAGCCCGGGTTTTCCCTTCAGACTTGAATAGACCCATCCAAAAACAAACTAAAGATCTTAAATACCTCATTTTAAAAGGCAGTGGTCCTTAAATCTCATCCTGACTTCTCCTAAAACATTGCAATCGTTGTTTGTATCTTTCTATTGTCTCTCTCGGTGTCTGTCCTCCCTTCTCGGCCCCGATGGTCTTCCAAGTCAGGCGTCTGATCTTCTCCAAGCTGGTCTCCGCCACCTGCAGGCATGTCTTTGGTCCTCAGCCGTGTTGTAGATCCGCGTCTCTCCCTCGTAGAAAACCCGCAGTCTCGCCGGGAATGGCGTCTGGACCGTATTTTCTTCTCCCACAGGACTCTTTTCGCCTCTGTGTATTCCTTTCGTTTCTTCAGCACTTCCGGGGCATAATCATGGTCCAGAAAAACTTTCTTCCCCTCGTACATGAATCCTTTCTTCTGCCATGCCTTCTTTATGATCTCTTCTTTCACCCTGAAGCTCATAAACTTTACCACTATCGATCTCGGTGGTGATTCGGAGGAGGGACGCGGCGGCAGAGCCCGATGGGCTCTCTCTATCTGGAAGGGAAAAGATGGCGGCTGCTCCAGTTTCTCTATAAACTCCGTCATCGACCCGGCCTCTGCTCCCTCCTTGAGTCCATGAATCCGAACATTCTCCCTCCTGATCCACAAGCCGTGTTTCGAACCGTTTCTGTAGCTCCATTGTAGCTTCCTCAATGTGCTGCAAACGCTCCTCCGCTTTTTCTATCCGGTTCTCTGCTTTATCAATACGGCTGTTAGCTACTTTAATATCCTCCTTAATTACTTTTAGAGCGTCAGAGTTTTCTTTACGGAAGTCTCGCCGTTCCTGGAGAATCGTTTCCAAATTTGCTCGGAACGGGTCTCTGCGGTTTGGGTCTTTACGTTCAGTTCTGGGTCCTCTGTTGCTTCTTTAGCTGAGTCAGCTAGCTTCAAAGCTAACGTTTCGTTACCGTCGACCTCTCTGTCGTCTAACTCGGGTTTTTGAGACTTTCTGCCGTATTTCCCTCTAGTCATAGTGAATGCCCCTTTTTAAATATTATCTTTCGGACTTTTCGTTGAAAAATTATCAAATTAATCGGGCTTACAAAGATCAGGGTCGAGGAGCTCGCCTTTTAAGCTGCAGCCATGATGGTGTTCCCGGAAGTTCCGTGGGTGAATATATTTCTAACAAAAAACTCATAAAGTTTGAGATTCCGCTCAGAAATGTTCCAGAAAGAACAGAGACATTTCTGAGTTTGAAAAGTTGAACAAATTTGACGGAGAAAGGTTTTAAGACGTACGCCTCGTTATACATTCATAGATACGAAGGTGAGTTTTACTCTCTTTAACCTTTGTGGCTAACATTAACTTTAGCTTATGCTAGTAGGCAATATTCTCGGACATTTTTCTTGTAAAAATGTGCTATTTAAGTATCTAAACATTCTAACGGACAATGTTTTTACCTAATTTTCAAGCATATTATGTGTGTTTATTGTCGTTAGTGTCACAGACTAACGGGGTTCGGTTACGGTTCGGACTTTTTACTTCCGAAGCCTGACGGAGCTCAACAAGCCTCATAGCTTGACAGTAGCGCAGCTCTGGTGTCAGAGATCTGGTTCAGCTGACTGTTCAGGTTAAAAGTTGCTGCTTTTAGAAAATATGACCGTGTCTTTTAAGGTCTCCGTGTTATTTCATTTTATTACCTTTGCATGTTTCGTGTGAAGAGCTCAGATAGGACGGTGTTTACAGCAGTGTGTACAGGCGGATCAGTTGCTCGGCTGTCTGGCTCTGGTCTGCTCTCTGGTTCCCATAAACTCATAAATTCATTCGCTCTTTCAGGCTGAATACAGAAGTGACTCCATGGAAATAACTCAGG